>NC_086451.1:12674159-12923021 GCF_028390025.1 Pseudophryne corroboree
CGGGGGGCCTCCGTCACCGCATTGCGATATCGATCAACATCGCTGCGATAAGTGGCGAGGGGCGGCGATGTATCTTAATACATCCCGCCCCAAATGTGGGTGTATAAGTTGATTCTGGTTTCTGCAAAACTTTTGCTCTTTCACAGTACGATCCACAAATCCATAGGCTTAAAACGTGCGCATTTGTGCAAAAGTAAGCACGTTTCATCACAAAACATCATCAATTGCGCTACTCTTATGTACATTATCGAATGAGATTCCATACCAGCTGGCAGTCCGGATTGCTGTGGGTGGGGTATTACCTCCCTGCTTTGTATGAGTGGGTTTCTGCAGATTGAGAGTTGTGTCTAGCGGGCAGCTGCTGCCTGTACTTCAAAGCATTACAAAATACAACGTACAAAACCACATCCAGGTAAAAAGCACCGCCGTAGCGTGTGTTTCCGCTCTTACAGCGTGGTAACGCCATCTTGTGACTACTGTCCTCTGTGAAAGAACCTGTGTAATGGGCAGGATCCGGTTACTCCCGTTGTACCCGGAGCTCTGCCAATTTCCTGATTGGTTTAGCAGAAGCCAGTTAAACCGCAGCTGTATAAAAGCTGGTTATTCTCTGAGTACAACCCACACATCATCGCGCTGCTAAATCAGCAGAACATGGCTGCAATTATTGTATGATTCCCAGACAGAGAAAATCGATGATTCTGCTGCTACATCGCCTGCTCATTGCAGTGTATAAAGACACATACTGGAGTAACAACATTATCATAAGTAGTCATTACAGCTGTGTACAGTGCAGACGCTCCGTCTCTGCTCCAAGTATCGCACTCACCACGTAACCCGCAGTGCTAGTGTAACCACACAACATACACAAATGTATTAAACACACAGGACACACTGTGTCATATGATAAGGGAATATTAGGCCTAATTCAGACCTGATCGGTGCTGTGCATTTTCGCACAGCAGCTGATCAGGTCTGAACTGCGCATGCACCGCTGCCGCAGTGCGCCGGCGCATGCCAGACAGCTGACGGCCGTCTCTGCCCTGCGATTTCTTCTGCCTGAATGACAGGCAGAGGCGGTCTCTGGGCTGGAGGGGGCGGGCCGGCGGCGTTTGGCCGCCGTTTAGAGGGCATGGTCCGGGCAACGCAGGCGTGCCCGGACCGTTGGGGGGGTTGTGCGATGCTTTTGTACCTGTGCGGGGGGGGGAGTCGGGCCTGACACGCGGGGCGGACTAGCCCTGTGCTGGGCGTCCCCCCCCGCATGTCTTAAGACTGATCGTAGATGTGCTAAATTTAGCACAGCTACGATCAGGTCTGAATTATGCCCATAGATTGTAAGCTCCACTGGGACGGGGACTGATGTGAAATACTCTCAGCAAAGTGCTGCATAATGTGTGCGCTCTATAAATCACTAGTAATAAATAATTGTACAGTAATGAGAATACAATATACCACAAAGTGACAATTGTTTTTGTCGTGCTGCGAGCCTGCACCTGCAAGGAACCTTCTCATTTGTGCAACCTAGAACCTGCCAGCTCTCTGCCATGCAGTGTCAGACTTGGGTATGAAGGGCCCACCGGGGAAATGCAGTGATAGGGGCCCATACTTAGGGGGTGTGGCCAGCCTCCACAGAGGCTTGAAATGCACAATAGTCTTGTGCAGTGTAATGCAACATATCTACCATGTGTAATACAAGTGCACAGTCTGGAACCTGATCCCTAGAGGAAGGAGTGGGCCCTCAGGCAGTGGGGCCTACCGGTGGTTTCCCCTGTACCCGTGTAGGCCAGTCCGACCCTGCTGCCATGTCACCATTACAGTTGGCGCGTAAGCCAAGTTGTCTCTGCCAGGTAGACAGACATTTACAGACAGGGCTTGTTGAGCTTTCTTCCACGCGACTTGCTGACGCTACTCCTTTGTGTGTGCCGCTATCTGTCAGACACCGAGATAAGTCGCCGCAGATGTCTCTGGGAAGTCTCCATGCCTCTGAAATCAGATCCCAATAATAGATAAGGCCTGTCACAAAGCATTTGTGTGAACAAGGCAGAATGAATATGTTACGATCGAAAGCTTTTATTTATTAAAATCGCTGACTGGCGGAGAGGACGGCGCAGGGTTCAGCTTGATGTAAAGGTAAGCACTCTGTATTAAACAGGACAGGAAAACGCTTCGGTTTACAAAGTGGAAAACATTATTAGAGATGTAATCTGTAGCGGCTGCGCACGGGTTCATTGGTAGCCAGCGGTGAGATGTATTAAACAGCTTCTATATAAATTCTGCACCAAAGGAAAACTAACATACAGTAAGAGTAACATTAGACTACGGCGCACACGCTAACACAGCATGTACATGCAGCCTCTAACACGGATATACCGGTTTCTAGTAGTGATGTGCAGGTTCGGTTCCTCGGAATCCGAACCCCCCCGAACTTCAGCCTTTTTACACGGGTCCGAGGCAGACTCGGATCTTCCCGCCTTGCTCGGTTAACCCGAGCGCGCCCGAACGTCATCATCCCGCTGTCGGATTCTCGCGAGGCTCGGATTCTATCGCGAGACTCGGATTCTATATAAGGAGCCGCGCGTCGCCGCCATTTTCACACGTGCATTGAGATTGATAGGGAGAGGACGTGGCTGGCGTCCTCTCCGTTTAGAATAGAAATAGATAGAGAGTGAGAGTGAGACACTTGATTTACTGGAGCTTAGGAGTACTCAGAGAGTGCAGAGTTTACTAGTGACTGACCAGTGACCACCAGTGCAGTTTTATTATTATTTAATATAATCCGTTCTCTGCCTGAAAAAAACAATACACAGTGACACAGTATACCATATCTGTGCTCAGCCTCAGTGTGCTGCATCATCTATGTATATCTGACTGTGCTGAGTGCTCACTGCTCACACAGCTTAATTGTGGGGGAGACTGGGGAGCAGTTATAGCAGGAGTACATTAACAGTGCACACTTTTGCTGCCAGAGTGCCACTGCCAGTGTGACTGACCAGTGACCACTGACCACCAGTATATTGTGATTGTCTGCCTGAAAAAGTTAAACACTCGTCGTGTGGTGTTTTTATTCTATAAACGCATTCTGCTGACAGTGTCCAGCAGGTCCGTCATTATATAATATATACCTGTCCGGCTGCAGTAGTGATATATATATATTTTTTATATCATTATCATCCAGTCTATATTAGCAGCAGACGCAGTACGGTAGTCCACGGCTGTAGCTACCTCTGTGTCGGCAGTCGCTCGTCCATCCATAATTGTATACCACCTACCTGTGGTGTTTTTTTTTTCTATCTTCTTGATACTAGTAGCTTACTTTAGGAGTCTGCAGTGCTGACAGTGTCCAGCAGGTCCGTCATTATATAATATATACCTGTCCGGCTGCAGTAGTGATATATATATATTTTTTATATCATTATCATCCAGTCTATATTAGCAGCAGACGCAGTACGGTAGTCCACGGCTGTAGCTACCTCTGTGTCGGCAGTCGCTCGTCCATCCATAATTGTATACCACCTACCTGTTGTGTTTTTTTTTTTCTATCTTCTTGATACTAGTAGCTTACTTTAGGAGACTGCAGTGCTGACAGTGTCCAGCAGGTCCGTCATTATATAATATATACCTGTCCGGCTGCAGTAGTGATATATATATATTTTTTATATCATTATCATCCAGTCTATATTAGCAGCAGACGCAGTACGGTAGTCCACGGCTGTAGCTACCTCTGTGTCGGCAGTCGCTCATCCATCCATAATTGTATACCACCTACATGTGGTGGTTTTTTTTTCTATCTTCTTGATACTAGTAGCTTACTTTAGGAGTCTGCAGTGCTGACAGTGTCCAGCAGGTCCGTCATTATATAATATATACCTGTCCGGCTGCAGTAGTGATATATATATATATTTTTTACATCATTATCATCCAGTCTATATTAGCAGCAGACGCAGTACGGTAGTCCACGGCTGTAGCTACCTCTGTGTCGGCAGTCGCTCGTCCATCCATAATTGTATACCACCTACCTGTGGTGTTTTGTTTTTTTCTATCTTCTTGATACTAGTAGCTTACTTTAGGAGTCTGCAGTGCTGACAGTGTCCAGCAGGTCCGTCATTATATAATATATACCTGTCTGGCTGCAGTAGTGATATATATATATATTTTATATCATTATCATCCAGTCTATATTAGCAGCAGACGCAGTACGTTAGTCCACGGCTGTAGCTACCTCTGTGTCGGCAGTCGCTCGTCCATCCATAATTGTATACCACCTACCTGTTGTGTTTTTTTTTTCTATCTTCTTGATACTAGTAGCTTACTTTAGGAGTCTGCAGTGCTGACAGTGTCCAGCAGGTCCGTCATTATATAATATATACCTGTCCGGCTGCAGTAGTGATATATATATATATTTTTATATCATTATCATCCAGTCTATATTAGCAGCAGACGCAGTACGGTAGTCCACGGCTGTAGCTACCTCTGTGTCGGCAGTCGCTCGTCCATCCATAATTGTATACCACCTACCTGTGGTGGTTTTTTTTTTCTATCTTCTTGATACTAGTAGCTTACTTTAGGAGTCTGCAGTGCTGACAGTGTCCAGCAGGTCCGTCATTATATAATATATACCTGTCCGGCTGCAGTAGTGATATATATATATTTTTTATATCATTATCATCCAGTCTATATTAGCAGCAGACGCAGTACGGTAGTCCACGGCTGTAGCTACCTCTGTGTCGGCAGTCGCTCGTCCATCCATAATTGTATACCACCTACCTGTTGTGTTTTTTTTTTTTCTATCTTCTTGATACTAGTAGCTTACTTTAGGAGACTGCAGTGCTGACAGTGTCCAGCAGGTCCGTCATTATATAATATATACCTGTCCGGCTGCAGTAGTGATATATATATATTTTTTATATCATTATCATCCAGTCTATATTAGCAGCAGACGCAGTACGGTAGTCCACGGCTGTAGCTACCTCTGTGTCGGCAGTCGCTCATCCATCCATAATTGCATACCACCTACATGTGGTGGTTTTTTTTTCTATCTTCTTGATACTAGTAGCTTACTTTAGGAGTCTGCAGTGCTGACAGTGTCCAGCAGGTCCGTCATTATATAATATATACCTGTCCGGCTGCAGTAGTGATATATATATATATATATATTTTTTACATCATTATCATCCAGTCTATATTAGCAGCAGACGCAGTACGGTAGTCCACGGCTGTAGCTACCTCTGTGTCGGCAGTCGCTCGTCCATCCATAATTGTATACCACCTACCTTTGGTGTTTTTTTTTTTTCTATCTTCTTGATACTAGTAGCTTACTTTAGGAGTCTGCAGTGCTGACAGTGTCCAGCAGGTCCGTCATTATATAATATATACCTGTCTGGCTGCAGTAGTGATATATATATATATTTTATATCATTATCATCCAGTCTATAGTAGCAGCAGACGCAGTACGGTAGTCCACGGCTGTAGCTACCTCTGTGTCGGCAGTCGCTCGTCCATCCATAATTGTATACCACCTACCTGTTGTGTTTTTTTTTTCTATCTTCTTGATACTAGTAGCTTACTTTAGGAGTCTGCAGTGCTGACAGTGTCCAGCAGGTCCGTCATTATATAATATATACCTGTCCGGCTGCAGTAGTGATATATATATATTTTTTTTATATCATTATCATCCAGTCTATATTAGCAGCAGACGCAGTACGGTAGTCCACGGCTGTAGCTACCTCTGTGTCGGCAGTCGCTCGTCCATCCATAATTGTATACCACCTACCTGTGGTGTTTTTTTTTCTTTCTATCTTCTTGATACTAGTAGCTTACTTTAGGAGTCCGCAGTGCTGACAGTGTCCAGCAGGTCCGTCATTATATAATATATACCTGTCCGGCTGCAGTAGTGATATATATATATTTTTTATATCATTATCATCCAGTCTATATTAGCAGCAGACGCAGTACGGTAGTCCACGGCTGTAGCTACCTCTGTGTCGGCAGTCGCTCGTCCATCCATAATTGTATACCACCTACCTGTTGTGGTTTTTTTTTCTTCTATCTTCTTGATACTAGTAGCTTACTTTAGGAGTCTGCAGTGCTGACAGTGTCCAGCAGGTCCGTCATTATATAATATATACCTGTCCGGCTGCAGTAGTGATATATATATATTTTTTATATCATTATCATCCAGTCTCTATTAGCAGCAGACGCAGTACGGTAGTCCACGGCTGTAGCTACCTCTGTGTCGGCAGTCGCTCGTCCATCCATAATTGTATACCACCTACCTGTGGTGGTTTTTTTTTTCTATCTTCTTGATACTAGTAGCTTACTTTAGGAGTCTGCAGTGCTGACAGTGTCCAGCAGGTCCGTCATTATATAATATATACCTGTCCGGCTGCAGTAGTGATATATATATATTTTTTATATCATTATCATCCAGTCTATATTAGCAGCAGACGCAGTACGGTAGTCCACGGCTGTAGCTACCTCTGTGTCGGCAGTCGCTCGTCCATCCATAATTGTATACCACCTACCTGTTGTGTTTTTTTTTCTATCTTCTTGATACTAGTAGCTTACTTTAGGAGTCTGCAGTGCTGACAGTGTCCAGCAGGTCCGTCATTATATAATATATACCTGTCCGGTTGCAGTAGTGATATATATATATTTTTTATATCATTATCATCCAGTCTATATTAGCAGCAGACGCAGTACGGTAGTCCATGGCTGTAGCTACCTCTGTGTCGGCAGTCGCTCGTCCATCCATAATTGTATACCACCTACCTGTTGTGTTTTTTTTTTTCTATCTTCTTGATACTAGTAGCTTACTTTAGGAGTCTGCAGTGCTGACAGTGTCCAGCAGGTCCGTCATTATATAATATATACCTGTCCGGCTGCAGTAGTGATATATATATATTTTTTATATCATTATCATCCAGTCTATATTAGCAGCAGACGCAGTACGGTAGTCCACGGCTGTAGCTACCTCTGTGTCGGCAGTCGCTCGTCCATCCATAAGGATACTAGTATCCATCCATCTCCATTGTTTACCTGAGGTGCCTTTTAGTTGTGCCTATTAAAATATGGAGAACAAAAATGTTGAGGTTCCAAAAATAGGGAAAGATCAAGATCCACTTCCACCTCGTGCTGAAGCTGCTGCCACTAGTCATGGCCGAGACGATGAAATGCCATCAACGTCGTCTGCCAAGGCCGATGCCCAATGTCATAGTACAGAGCATGTAAAATCCAAAACACCAAATATCAGTAAAAAAAGGACTCAAAAATCTAAAATAAAATTGTCGGAGGAGTAGCGTTAAACTTGCCAATATGCCATTTACCACACGGAGTGGCAAGGAACGGCTGAGGCCCTGGCCTATGTTCATGGCTAGTGGTTCAGCTTCACATGAGGATGGAAGCACTCAGCCTCTCGCTAGAAAAATGAAAAGACTCAAGCTGGCAAAAGCACAGCAAAGAACTGTGCGTTCTTCGAAATCACAAATCCACAAGGAGAGTCCAATTGTGTCGTTTGCGATGCCTGACCTTCCCAACACTGGACGTGAAGAGCATGCGCCTTCCACCATTTGCACGCCCCCTGCAAGTGCTGGAAGGAGCACCCGCAGTCCAGTTCCTGATAGTCAGATTGAAGATGTCAGTGTTGAAGTACACCAGGATGAGGAGGATATGGGTGTTGCTGGCGCTGGGGAGGAAATTGACCAGGAGGATTCTGATGGTGAGGTGGTTTGTTTAAGTCAGGCACCCGGGGAGACACCTGTTGTCCGTGGGAGGAATAGGGCCATTGACATGCCTGGTGAAAATACCAAAAAAATCAGCTCTTCGGTGTGGAAGTATTTCAACAGAAATGCGGACAACATTTGTCAAGCCGTGTGTTGCCTTTGTCAAGCTGTAATAAGTAGGGGTAAGGACGTTAACCACCTCGGAACATCCTCCCTTATACGTCACCTGCAGCGCATTCATCATAAGTCAGTGACAAGTTCAAAAACTTTGGGCGACAGCGGAAGCAGTCCACTGACCAGTAAATCCCTTCCTCTTGTAACCAAGCTCACGCAAACCACCCCACCAACTCCCTCAGTGTCAATTTCCTCCTTCCCCAGGAATGCCAATAGTCCTGCGGGCCATGTCACTGGCAATTCTGACGAGTCCTCTCCTGCCTGGGATTCCTCCGATGCATCCTTGCGTGTAACGCCTACTGCTACTGGCGCTGCTGTTGTTGCTGCTGGGAGTCGATGGTCATCCCAGAGGGGAAGTTGTAAGACCACTTTTACTACTTCCACCAAGCAATTGACTGTCCAACAGTCCTTTGCGAGGAAGATGAAATATCACAGCAGTCATCCTGCTGCAAAGCGGATAACTGAGGCCTTGGCATCCTGGGCGGTGAGAAACGTGGTTCCGGTATCCATCATTACTGCAGAGCCAACTAGAGACTTGTTGGAGGTACTGTGTCCCCGGTACCAAATACCATCTAGGTTCCATTTCTCTAGGCAGGCGATACCGAAAATGTACACAGACCTCAGAAAAAGACTCACCAGTGTCCTAAAAAATGCAGTTGTACCCAATGTCCACTTAACCACGGACATGTGGACAAGTGGAGCAGGGCAGGCTCAGGACTATATGACTGTGACAGCCCCCTGGGTAGATGTATGGACTCCCGCCGCAAGAACAGCAGCGGCGGCACCAGTAGCAGCATCTCGCAAATGCCAACTCTTTCCTAGGCAGGCTACGCTTTGTATCACCGCTTTCCAGAATACGCACACAGCTGAAAACCTCTTACGGCAACTGAGGAAGATCATCGCGGAATGGCTTACCCCAATTGGACTCTCCTGTGGATTTGTGGCATCGGACAACGCCAGCAATATTGTGTGTGCATTAAATCTGGGCAAATTCCAGCACGTCCCATGTTTTGCACATACCTTGAATTTGGTGGTGCAGAATTATTTAAAAAACGAGAGGGGCGTGCAAGAGATGCTGTCGGTGGCCAGAAGAATTGCGGGACACTTTCGGCGTACAGGCACCACGTACAGAAGACTGGAGCACCACCAAAAATGCCTGAACCTGCCCTGCCATCATCTGAAGCAAGAAGTGGTAACGAGGTGGAATTCAACCCTCTATATGCTTCAGAGGTTGGAGGAGCAGCAAAAGGCCATTCAAGCCTATACAACTGAGCACGATATAGGAGGTGGAATGCACCTGTCTCAAGCGCAGTGGAGAATGATTTCAACGTTGTGCAAGGTTCTGCAACCTTTTCAACTTGCTACACGTGAAGTCAGTTCAGACACTGCCAGCCTGTGTCAGGTCATTCCCCTCATCAGGCTTTCGCAGAAGAAGCTGGAGACATTGAAGGAGGAGCTAACACAGAGCGATTCCGCTAGGCATGTGGGACTTGTGGATGGAGCCCTTAATTCGCTTAACAAGGATTCACGGGTGGTCAATCTGTTGAAATCAGAGCACTACATTTTGGCCACCGTGCTCGATCCTAGATTTAAAACCTACCTTGGATCTCTCTTTCCGGCAGAAACAAGTCTGCTGGGGTTCAAAGAACTGCTGGTGACAAAATTGTCAAGTCAAGCGGAACGCGACCTGTCAACATCTCCTCCTTCACATTCTCCCGCAACTGGGGGTGCGAGGAAAAGGCTCAGAATTCCGAGCCCACCCGCTGGCGGTGATGCAGGGCAGTCTGGAGCGACTGCTGATGCTGACATCTGGTCCGGACTGAAGGACCTGACAACGATTACGGACATGTCGTCTACTGTCACTGCATATGATTCTCTCCCCATTGAAAGAATGGTGGAGGATTATATGAGTGACCGCATCCAAGTAGGCACGTCAGACAGTCCGTACTTATACTGGCAGGAAAAAGAGGCAATTTGGAGGCCCTTGCACAAACTGGCTTTATTCTACCTAAGTTGCCCTCCCACAAGTGTGTACTCCGAAAGAGTGTTTAGTGCCGCCGCTCACCTTGTCAGCAATCGGCGTACGAGATTACATCCAGAAAATGTGGAGAAGATGATGTTCATTAAAATGAATTATAATCAATTCCTCCGTGGAGACATTCACCAGCAGCAATTGCCTCCACAAAGTACACAGGGAGCTGAGATGGTGGATTCCAGTGGGGACGAATTGATAATCTGTGAGGAGGGGGATGTACACGGTGATATATCGGAGGATGATGATGAGGTGGACATCTTGCCTCTGTAGAGCCAGTTTGTGCAAGGAGAGATTAATTGCTTCTTTTTTGGTGGGGGTCCAAACCAACCCGTCATTTCAGTCACAGTCGTGTGGCAGACCCTGTCACTGAAATGATGGGTTGGTTAAAGTGTGCATGTCCTGTTTATACAACATAAGGGTGGGTGGGAGGGCCCAAGGACAATTCCATCTTGCACCTCTTTTTTCTTTCATTTTTCTTTGCGTCATGTGCTGTTTGGGGAGTAGTTTTTGGAAGGGCCATCCTGCGTGACACTGCAGTGCCACTCCTAGATGGGCCAGGTGTTTGTGTCGGCCACTTGGGTCGCTTATCTTAGTCACACAGCTACCTCATTGCGCATCTTTTTTTTCTTCTTTGCGTCATGTGCTGTTTGGGGAGTAGTTTTTTGAAGGGCCATCCTGCGTGACACTGCAGTGCCACTCCTAGATGGGCCAGGTGTTTGTGTCGGCGACTAGGGTCGCTTATCTTAGTCACACAGCTACCTCATTGCGCCTCTTTTTTTTCTTCTTTGCGTCATGTGCTGTTTGGGGAGTAGTTTTTGGAAGGGCCATCCTGCGTGACACTGCAGTGCCACTCCTAGATGGGCCAGGTGTTTGTGTCGGCCACTTGGGTCGCTTATCTTAGTCACACAGCTACCTCATTGCGCCTCTTTTTTTCTTTGCGTCATGTGCTGTTTGGGGGGTGTTTTTTGGAAGGGCCATCCTGCGTGACACTGCAGTGCCACTCCTAGATGGGCCAGGTGTTTGTGTCGGCCACTTGGGTCGCTTATCTTAGTCACACAGCTACCTCATTGCGCCTCTTTTTTTCTTTGCGTCATGTGCTGTTTGGGGGGTGTTTTTTGGAAGGGCCATCCTGCGTGACACTGCAGTGCCACTCCTAGATGGGCCAGGTGTTTGTGTCGGCCACTAGGGTCGCTTATCTTAGTCACACAGCTACCTCATTGCGCATCTTTTTTTTCTTCTTTGCGTCATGTGCTGTTTGGGGAGTAGTTTTTTGAAGGGCCATCCTGCGTGACACTGCAGTGCCACTCCTAGATGGGCCAGGTGTTTGTGTCGGCCACTAGAGTCGCTTAGCTTAGTCACACAGCTACCTCATTGCGCCTCTTTTTTTCTTTGCGTCATGTGCTGTTTGGGGGGTGTTTTTTGGAAGGGCCATCCTGCGTGACACTGCAGTGCCACTCCTGGATGGGCCAGGTGTTTGTGTCGGCCACTAGGGTCGTTTAGCTTACTCACACAGCTACCTCATTGCGCCTCTTTTTTTTCTTCTTTGCGTCATGTGCTGTTTGGGGAGTAGTTTTTGGAAGGGCCATCCTGCGTGACACTGCAGTGCCACTCCTAGATGGGCCAGGTGTTTGTGTCGGCCACTTGGGTCGCTTATCTTAGTCACACAGCTACCTCATTGCGCCGCTTTTTTTCTTTGCGTCATGTGCTGTTTGGGGGGTGTTTTTTGGAAGGGCCATCCTGCGTGACACTGCAGTGCCACTCCTAGATGGGCCAGGTGTTTGTGTCGGCCACTTGGGTCGCTTATCTTAGTCACACAGCTACCTCATTGCGCCTCTTTTTTTCTTTGCGTCATGTGCTGTTTGGGGGGTGTTTTTTGGAAGGGCCATCCTGCGTGACACTGCAGTGCCACTCCTAGATGGGCCAGGTGTTTGTGTCGGCCACTAGGGTCGCTTATCTTAGTCACACAGTTACCTCATTGCGCATCTTTTTTTTCTTCTTTGCGTCATGTGCTGTTTGGGGAGTAGTTTTTTGAAGGGCCATCCTGCGTGACACTGCAGTGACACTCCTAGATGGGCCAGGTGTTTGTGTCGGCCACTAGGATCGCTTAGCTTAGTCACACAGCTACCTCATTGCGCCTCTTTTTTTCTTTGCGTCATGTGCTGTTTGGGGGGTGTTTTTTGGAAGGGCCATCCTGCGTGACACTGCAGTGCCACTCCTGGATGGGCCAGGTGTTTGTGTCGGCCACTAGGGTCGTTTAGCTTACTCACACAGCTACCTCATTGCGCCTCTTTTTTTTCTTCTTTGCGTCATGTGCTGTTTGGGGAGTAGTTTTTGGAAGGGCCATCCTGCGTGACACTGCAGTGCCACTCCTAGATGGGCCAGGTGTTTGTGTCGGCCACTTGGGTCGCTTATGTTAGTCACACAGCTACCTCATTGCGCCTCTTTTTTTCTTTGCGTCATGTGCTTTTTGGGGGGTGTTATTTGGAAGGGCCATCCTGCGTGACACTGCAGTGCCACTCCTAGATGGGCCAGGTGTTTGTGTCGGCCACTAGGGTCGCTTATCTTAGTCACACAGCTACCTCATTGCGCATCTTTTTTTTCTTCTTTGCGTCATGTGCTGTTTGGGGAGTAGTTTTTGGAAGGGCCATCCTGCGTGACACTGCAGTGCCACTCCTAGATGGGCCAGGTGTTTGTGTCGGCCACTAGGGTCGCTTAGCTTAGTCACACAGCTACCTCATTGCGCCTCTTTTTTTCTTTGCGTCATGTGCTGTTTGGGGGGTGTTTTTTGGAAGGGCCATCCTGCGTGACACTGCAGTGCCACTCCTGGATGGGCCAGGTGTTTGTGTCGGCCACTTGGGTCGCTTAGCTTAGCCACACAGCTACCTCATTGCACCTCTTTTTTTCTTTGCGTCATGTGCTGTTTGGGGAGTAGTTTTTTGAAGGGCCATCTTGCGTGACACTGCAGTGCCACTCCTAGATGGGCCAGGTGTTTGTGTCGGCCACTTGGGTCGCTGAGCTTAGTCATCCAGCGACCTCGGTGCAAATTTTAGGACTAAAAATAATATTGTGAGGTGTGAGGTGTTCAGAATAGACTGAAAATGAGTGGAAATTATGGTTATTGAGGTTAATAATACTTTGGGATCAAAATGACCCCCAAATTCTATGATTTAAGCTGTTTTTTAGGGTTTTTTGAAAAAAACACCCGAATCCAAAACACACCCGAATCCGACAAAAAAAATTCGGTGAGGTTTTGCCAAAACGCGTTCGAACCCAAAACACGGCCGCGGAACCGAACCCAAAACCAAAACACAAAACCCGAAAAATTTCCGGTGCTCATCACTAGTTTCTAGTGACAATAGAGAACAGCCAATGACTAGAGACCCGGACGATATTTACTGTCCGATCTAGGTCCGTTTTCAGACATTGCGAGATTTTGCACTGATAGATAATTGCATTGTTAGAGAAGTATTCTGCTGCTCTATGGGGATCATTCCGAGTTGTTCGCTAGCTGCTTTCGTTCGCTGTGCAGCGATGAGGCAAAAAAACTGCACTTCTGCGCATGCGTATGCGGCGCAATGCGCACGGGTGACGTACTATTACAACGAACTATGTGGTTTCACACAAGGTCTAGCGAAGCTTTTCAGTCGCACTGCTGGCCGCAGAGTGATTGACATGAAGAGGGCGTTTCTGGGTGTCAACTGACCGTTTTCAGGGAGTGTTCGAAAAAACACAGGCGTGCCAGGAAAAACGCAGGCGTGGCTGGGCGAACGCAGGGCGTGTTTGTGACGTCAAAACAGGAACTGAACAGTCTGAAGTGATCGCAAGCGCTGAGTAGGTCTGGAGCTACTCTGAAACTGCACAAATAAATTTTGTAGCCGCTCTGCGATCCTTTCGTTCGCACTTCTGCTAAGCTAAAATACACTCCCAGTGGGCGGCGGCATAGCGTTTGCACGGCTGCTAAAAACTGCTAGTGAGCGATCAACTCAGAATGACCCCCAATGAGTGAAGAGTCTCCCGTGTATATGCAGAATTAGCAACATCGGAAAGAAGAGCTTTTGCGAGGACGATTATCTCGCCATATTGATACACAAGCACCGATCCCATATCAACCCAAAAAAAAAAAAAATCAATAGGATGCTGCACCTGAGGCTTTGCACACCTGTATTGTAAGGAGAGTTTCCTTATTTGCGGCTGCACGCAGTGCAGGCACAGCTGAAGTGTAATGGATGTAGGGGTAATTCCAAGTTGATCGCAGCAGGAATTTTGTTAGCAGTTGGGCAAAACCATGGCCCTCATTCCGAGTTGTTCGCTCGGAAAAAATCTTCGCATCGCAGCGATTTTCCGCTTAATGCGCATGCGCAATGTCCGCACTGCGACTGCGCCAAGTAAATTTGCTATGCACTTAGTAATTTTACTCACGGCTTTTTCATCGTTCTGGCGATCGTAATGTGATTGACAGGAAATGGGTGTTACTGGGCGGAAACAGGCCGTTTTATGGGCGTGTGGGAAAAAACGCTACCGTTTCCGGAAAAAACGCAGGAGTGGCCGGAGAAACGGGGGAGTGTCTGGGCGAACGCTGGGTGTGTTTGTGACGTCAAACCAGGAACGACAAGCACTGAACTGATCGCAGATGCCGAGTAAGTCTGAAGCTACTCAGAAACTGCTACGAGGTGTGTAATCGCAATATTGCGATTACTTCGTTCGCAATTTTAAGATGCTAAGATTCACTCCCAGTAGGCGGCGGCTTAGCGTGAGCAACTCTGCTAAAATCACCTTGCGAGCGAACAACTCGGAATGAGGGCCCATGTGCACTGCAGGTGGGGCAGATATAACATGTGCAGAGAGAGTTAGATTTGGGTGGGTTATTTTGTTTCTGTGCAGGATAAATACTGGCTGCTTTATTTTTACACTGCAAATTAGATTGCAGATTGAACAAACCCCACCCAAATCTAACTCTCTCTGCACATGTTACATCTGCCTCCTCTGCAGTGCACATGGTTTTGCCCAACTGCTAACAAAATTCCTGCTGTGATCAACTTGGAATTACCCCCATGGAGCTATAATACTGTAAAGGGCTGGTGTTGCTGTTCCCATACACACATCTCTGTAGCAGAACTGTTTCCAGAACTGGCGTAATAGGACTGACTACCATTACTGTGCAACGCTGCGCTCAAAACACACAGCCCCTCGCGGATACCTTCTGTTTTCCAGCCTGCGGGAATCCTTGTTTCCACGGCTGTCTGTGGAGAGAGAGAGCCGTCGGCACGGGGCATTCTGTAGGCACTAGGCAGTGGTGCATCCGGCCTGTGCTGGCTATACAGAAACCACACGCCGCAGTAGGGGGAATCATTCTGCGTTACTGTATAAAGAGCGAACTCGCAGACTTTACTCACATCTCACTTTGCATCCTATATATGGGGGTAATTCAGATCTGATTGCTAGGCTGCGTTTTCGCACAGCGGGCGATCAGGTCATAACTGCGCATGCACCGCAATGCACACGCGTCACGCGACACGCTCAACAACAACAGGGATCGCCGCTCAGCGACAGGATGGAGCGAAAATTTCATACGCACAGGCGTTCGCCACATGATTAACAGGAAGAGGGCGTTTGGGGGAGGTAACTGACCGTTTACTGGGAGTGTCAGGAATAACACAGGCGTGCCCAAGCGTTTTAAGGGGGGGGGGGGGGGGGGTGATGTCAGCTCCGGCCCCGATCAGCCGGTTCTCATCGCACTGGAGGAGTAAGTCCTGGGCTGCACACACTGCACACACTGGATTTTTGCAGCTCGGCATACACATGCGATCGCACACTTGCACGGCAAATTTACATTCCCCCTGGAGGCGGCGACTCTCTGAATGCAGGACAGCAAAGTTAACAGCCCAGCGATCAGGTGTGTGTGTATTTCATCCTATATATGCAAGTAACATCCTATATACTGTAGGGGTTGTGGTATGGCTGACCGGCGGTCAGCATACCGATGCCGGGATCCCAGCGGGGAGGGGCGAGTGCAGCAAGGCTGCAGGCTCGGTGGCGACCTGCGGTCCCCACGGGCTCTATTCCCACTCTATAGGTGTTGTGGACACCCACGAGTGGAAATAGTCCCTGTTGGTCGGCATGCCAACCGCCAGGATAGTGAGAGGACGGGTTGTGGGTGGAGGCATACCTTCCAACTGTCCCGATTTTGGCGGGACAGTCCCGTTTTTTACGGTCGCAGTGACCCGTGGGTGGGTGGGCAGTTGGGAGATCCCCCCCCCATGTCACTCGTACTCTGAATAGATGCTGTGTGCATGCGCACAGTGTCTATTCACGGCAGAGAGGGACAGGGGGCATGAGTGTGAGCGCGGTTACTGCCTCATAATGATGAAAATGGAGGCGTGGCTTGCGATCACTGCTCTTGCTGTGAGGCCACGCGCCCTTTCCAATAGGCCACGCTTCCAGGCACACCATAATGTTCCTCCCTGGCCTGGACCAAAGTTGGGAGGTATGGTGGAGGTCATGTGACCATCGGGCTCCCAACCACCACCCACTGTAGGTGCTACTGCATGTGTGTCAGTAGAATTATTGACGCGGGTTCTAGCAGGAATGATGTCATGTCTGTAAGATGCATTGTTCACATTACTTCCTTGGCAAGGCCAGGTGGGCACATTAAGCCTGGTGAGCATGGCAGGAGGGCGTCTTGCAGCCTCACCAGCCTGTATAGGGCTTCGTAGTGCGGGCATGTGGGTGAGTGCTGAGTCCTGCTTATATTGGCATACGAGGCACGGATCCGGGTGTCATGGTGCATGAGGGAGCCAGGGAAACCAGCCCTGGGCTTGTGTGTGTATCAGGTGTGTGATATCAGTGTGACCAGTGTATAGTGATCAGTGTGTATCAGGTGTGTGATATCAGTGTGACCAGTGTATAGTGATCAGTGTGTATCAGGTGTGTGATATCAGTGTGACCTGTGTATAGTGATCAGTGTGTATCAGGTGTGTGATGTCAGTGTGACCTGTGTATAGTGATCAGTGTGTATCAGGTGTGTGATATCAGTGTGACCAGTGTATAGTGATCAGTGTGTATCAGGTGTGTGATATCAGTGTGACCAGTGTATAGTGATCAGTGTGTATCAGGTGTGTGATATCAGTGTGACCTGTGTATAGTGATCAGTGTGTATCAGGTGTGTGATGTCAGTGTGACCTGTGTATAGTGATCAGTGTGTATCAGGTGTGTGATATCAGTGTGACCAGTGTATAGTGATCAGTGTGTATCAGGTGTGTGATATCAGTGTGACCTGTGTATAGCGATCAGTGTGTATCAGGTGTGTGATGTCAGTGTGACCTCTGTATAGCGATCAGTGTGTATCAGGTGTGTGATATCAGTGTGACCTGTGTATAGCGATCAGTGTGTATCAGGTGTGTGATGTCAGTGTGACCAGTGTATAGTGATCAGTGTGTATCAGGTGTGTGATATCAGTGTGACCAGTGTATAGTGATCAGTGTGTATCAGGTGTGTGATATCAGTGTGACCAGTGTATAGTGATCAGTGTGTATCAGGTGTGTGATATCAGTGTGACCTGTGTATAGTGATCAGTGTGTATCAGGTGTGTGATGTCAGTGTGACCTGTGTATAGTGATCAGTGTGTATCAGGTGTGTGATATCAGTGTGACCAGTGTATAGTGATCAGTGTGTATCAGGTGTGTGATATCAGTGTGACCTGTGTATAGTGATCAGTGTGTATCAGGTGTGTGATATCAGTGTGACCAGTGTATAGTGATCAGTGTGTATCAGGTGTGTGATATCAGTGTGACCAGTGTATAGTGATCAGTGTGTATCAGGTGTGTGATATCAGTGTGACCTGTGTATAGCGATCAGTGTGTATCAGGTGTGTGATGTCAGTGTGACCAGTGTATAGCGATCAGTGTGTATCAGGTGTGTGATATCAGTTTGACCAGTGTATAGCGATCAGTGTGTATCAGGTGTGTGATGTCAGTGTGACCTGTGTATAGCGATCAGTGTGTATCAGGTGTGTGATATCAGTGTGACCAGTGTATAGTGATCAGTGTGTATCAGGTGTGTGATGTCAGTGTGACCTGTGTATAGCGATCAGTGTGTATCAGGTGTGTGATATCAGTGTGACCTGTGTATAGCGATCAGTGTGTATCAGGTGTGTGATATCAGTGTGACCAGTGTATAGTGATCAGTGTGTATCAGGTGTGTGATATCAGTGTGACCTGTGTATAGTGATCAGTGTGTATCAGGTGTGTGATGTCAGTGTGACCTGTGTATAGTGATCAGTGTGTATCAGGTGTGTGATATCAGTGTGACCAGTGTATAGTGATCAGTGTGTATCAGGTGTGTGATATCAGTGTGACGTGTGTATAGTGATCAGTGTGTATCAGGTGTGTGATATCAGTGTGACCTGTGTATAGTGATCAGTGTGTATCAGGTTATATCAGTGTGACCTGTGTATAGCGATCAGTGTGTATCAGGTGTGTGATGTCAGTGTGACCTGTGTATAGTGATCAGTGTGTATCAGGTGTGTGATGTCAGTGTGACCAGTGTATAGTGATCAGTGTGTATCAGGTGTGTGATATCAGTGTGACGTGTGTATAGTGATCAGTGTGTATCAGGTGTGTGATGTCAGTGTGACCAGTGTATAGTGATCAGTGTGTATCAGGTGTGTGATGTCAGTGTGACCTGTGTATAGCGATCAGTGTGTATCAGGTGTGTGATGTCAGTGTGACCTGTGTATAGCGATCAGTGTGTATCAGGTGTGTGATATCAGTGTGACCAGTGTATAGTGATCAGTGTGTATCAGGTGTGTGATGTCAGTGTGACCAGTGTATAGTGATCAGTGTGTATCAGGTGTGTGATATCAGTGTGACCTGTGTATAGTGATCAGTGTGTATCAGGTGTGTGATATCAGTGTGACCAGTGTATAGTGATCAGTGTGTATCAGGTGTGTGATGTCAGTGTGACCTGTGTATAGTGATCAGTGTGTATCAGGTGTGTGATGTCAGTGTGACCTGTGTATAGCGATCAGTGTGTATCAGGTGTGTGATATCAGTGTGACCTGTGTATAGCGATCAGTGTGTATCAGGTGTGTGATGTCAGTGTGACCAGTGTATAGTGATCAGTGTGTATCAGGTGTGTGATATCAGTGTGACGTGTGTATAGTGATCAGTGTGTATCAGGTGTGTGTGATGTCAGTGTGACCAGTGTATAGTGATCAGTGTGTATCAGGTGTGTGATATCAGTGTGACCAGTGTATAGTGATCAGTGTGTATCAGGTGTGTGATGTCAGTGTGACATGTGTATAGTGATCAGTGTGTATCAGGTTATATCAGTGTGACCTGTGTATAGCGATCAGTGTGTATCAGGTGTGTGATGTCAGTGTGACCTGTGTATAGTGATCAGTGTGTATCAGGTGTGTGATGTCAGTGTGACCAGTGTATAGTGATCAGTGTGTATCAGGTGTGTGATATCAGTGTGACGTGTGTATAGTGATCAGTGTGTATCAGGTGTGTGATGTCAGTGTGACAAGTGTATAGTGATCAGTGTGTATCAGGTGTGTGATGTCAATGTGACCTGTGTATAGCGATCAGTGTGTATCAGGTGTGTGATGTCAGTGTGACCTGTGTATAGCGATCAGTGTGTATCAGGTGTGTGATATCAGTGTGACCAGTGTATAGTGATCACTGATCAGTGTGTATCAGGTGTGTGATGTCAGTGTGACCAGTGTATAGTGATCAGTGTGTATCAGGTGTGTGATGTCAGTGTGACCTGTGTATAGTGATCAGTGTGTATCAGGTGTGTGATATCAGTGTGACCAGTGTATAGTGATCAGTGTGTATCAGGTGTGTGATGTCAGTGTGACCTGTGTATAGCGATCAGTGTGTATCAGGTGTGTGATGTCAGTGTGACCAGTGTATAGCGATCAGTGTGTATCAGGTGTGTGATGTCAGTGTGACCTGTGTATAGCGATCAGTGTGTATCAGGTGTGTGATGTCAGTGTGACCTGTGTATAGCGATCAGTGTGTATCAGGTGTGTGATGTCAGTGTGACATGTGTATAGTGATCAGTGTGTATCAGGTGTGTGATATCAGTGTGACCTGTGTATAGCGATCAGTGTGTATCAGGTGTGTGATGTCAGTGTGACCTGTGTATAGTGATCAGTGTGTATCAGGTGTGTGATGTCAGTGTGACCTGTGTATAGTGATCAGTGTGTATCAGGTGTGTGATATCAGTGTGACCAGTGTATAGTGATCAGTGTGTATCAGGTGTGTGATGTCAGTGTGACCTGTGTATAGCGATCAGTGTGTATCAGGTGTGTGATGTCAGTGTGACCTGTGTATAGCGATCAGTGTGTATCAGGTGTGTGATGTCAGTGTGACCTGTGTATAGTGATCAGTGTGTATCAGGTGTGTGATGTCAGTGTGACCTGTGTATAGCGATCAGTGTGTATCAGGTGTGTGATGTCAGTGTGACCTGTGTATAGCGATCAGTGTGTATCAGGTGTGTGATATCAGTGTGACCTGTGTATAGCAATCAGTGTGTATCAGGTTATATCAGTGTGACCTGTGTATAGCGATCAGTGTGTATCAGGTGTGTGATGTCAGTGTGACCTGTGTATAGCGATCAGTGTGTATCAGGTGTGTGATATCAGTGTGACCTGTGTATAGCGATCAGTGTGTATCAGGTGTGTGATGTCAGTGTGACCTGTGTATAGCAATCAGTGTGTATCAGGTGTGTGATATCAGTGTGACCAGTGTATAGTGATCAGTGTGTATCAGGTGTGTGATATCAGTGTGACCAGTGTATAGTGATCAGTGTGTATCAGGTGTGTGATATCAGTGTGACCTGTGTATAGTGATCAGTGTGTATCAGGTGTGTGATGTCAGTGTGACCTGTGTATAGTGATCAGTGTGTATCAGGTGTGTGATATCAGTGTGACCAGTGTATAGTGATCAGTGTGTATCAGGTGTGTGATATCAGTGTGACCAGTGTATAGTGATCAGTGTGTATCAGGTGTGTGATATCAGTGTGACCTGTGTATAGTGATCAGTGTGTATCAGGTGTGTGATGTCAGTGTGACCTGTGTATAGTGATCAGTGTGTATCAGGTGTGTGATATCAGTGTGACCTGTGTATAGTGATCAGTGTGTATCAGGTGTGTGATGTCAGTGTGACCTGTGTATAGTGATCAGTGTGTATCAGGTGTGTGATATCAGTGTGACCTGTGTATAGTGATCAGTGTGTATCAGGTGTGTGATGTCAGTGTGACCTGTGTATAGTGATCAGTGTGTATCAGGTGTGTGATATCAGTGTGACCAGTGTATAGTGATCAGTGTGTATCAGGTGTGTGATATCAGTGTGACCAGTGTATAGTGATCAGTGTGTATCAGGTGTGTGATATCAGTGTGACCTGTGTATAGTGATCAGTGTGTATCAGGTGTGTGATGTCAGTGTGACCTGTGTATAGTGATCAGTGTGTATCAGGTGTGTGATATCAGTGTGACCTGTGTATAGCGATCAGTGTGTATCAGGTGTGTGATGTCAGTGTGACCAGTGTATAGCGATCAGTGTGTATCAGGTGTGTGATATCAGTGTGACCTGTGTATAGCGATCAGTGTGTATCAGGTGTGTGATGTCAGTGTGACCTGTGTATAGCGATCAGTGTGTATCAGGTGTGTGATATCAGTGTGATCAGTGTATAGTGATCAGTGTGTATCAGGTGTGTGATGTCAGTGTGACCTGTGTATAGTGATCAGTGTGTATCAGGTGTGTGATGTCAGTGTGACCTGTGTATAGCGATCAGTGTGTATCAGGTGTGTGATATCAGTGTGACCTGTGTATAGCGATCAGTGTGTATCAGGTGTGTGATATCAGTGTGACCAGTGTATAGTGATCAGTGTGTATCAGGTGTGTGATATCAGTGTGACCTGTGTATAGTGATCAGTGTGTATCAGGTGTGTGATGTCAGTGTGACCTGTGTATAGTGATCAGTGTGTATCAGGTGTGTGATATCAGTGTGACCAGTGTATAGTGATCAGTGTGTATCAGGTGTGTGATATCAGTGTGACGTGTGTATAGTGATCAGTGTGTATCAGGTGTGTGATGTCAGTGTGACCAGTGTATAGTGATCAGTGTGTATCAGGTGTGTGATATCAGTGTGACCTGTGTATAGCGATCAGTGTGTATCAGGTGTGTGATGTCAGTGTGACCTGTGTATAGTGATCAGTGTGTATCAGGTGTGTGATGTCAGTGTGACCTGTGTATAGCGATCAGTGTGTATCAGGTGTGTGATGTCAGTGTGACCTGTGTATAGTGATCAGTGTGTATCAGGTGTGTGATGTCAGTGTGACCTGTGTATAGTGATCAGTGTGTATCAGGTGTGTGATATCAGTGTGACCAGTGTATAGTGATCAGTGTGTATCAGGTGTGTGATGTCAGTGTGACCTGTGTATAGCGATCAGTGTGTATCAGGTGTGTGATATCAGTGTGACCTGTGTATAGCGATCAGTGTGTATCAGGTGTGTGATGTCAGTGTGACCTGTGTATAGTGAGGTGTGTGATATCAGTGTGACCTGTGTATAGCGATCAGTGTGTATCAGGTGTGTGATGTCAGTGTCACCTGTGTATAGGGATCAGTGTGTATCAGGTGTGTGATATCAGTGTGACCTGTGTATAGTGATCAGTGTGTATCAGGTGTGTGATATCAGTGTGACCTGTGTATAGCGATCAGTGTGTATCAGGTGTGTGATGTCAGTGTGACGTGTATAGTGATCAGTGTGTATCAGGTGTGTGATGTCAGTGTGACCTGTGTATAGTGATCAGTGTGTATCAGGTTATATCAGTGTGACCTGTGTATAGCGATCAGTGTGTATCAGGTGTGTGATGTCAGTGTGACCTGTGTATAGCGATCAGTGTGTATTAGGTGTGTGATATCAGTGTGACCTGTGTATAGCGATCAGTGTGTATCAGGTGTGTGATATCAGTGTGACCTGTGTATAGCGATCAGTGTGTATCAGGTGTGTGATGTCAGTGTGACCTGTGTATAATGATCAGTGTGTATCAGGTGTGTGATGTCAGTGTGACCTGTGTATAGCGATCAGTGTGTATCAGGTGTGTGATATCAGTGTGACCTGTGTATAGCGATCAGTGTGTATCAGGTGTGTGATGTCAGTGTGACCAGTGTATAGGGATCAGTGTGTATCAGGTTATATCAGTGTGACCTGTGTATAGTGATCAGTGTGTATCAGGTGTGTGATGTCAGTGTGACCTGTGTATAGGGATCAGTGTGTATCAGGTTATATCAGTGTGACTTGTGTATAGTGATCAGTGTGTATCAGGTGTGTGATGTCAGTGTGACCTGTGTATAGGGATCAGTGTGTATCAGGTGTGTGATATCAGTGTGACCTGTGTATAGCGATCAGTGTGTATCAGGTGTGTGATGTCAGTGTGACCTGTGTATAGCGATCAGTGTGTATCAGGTGTGTGATATCAGTGTGACCTGTGTATAGCGATCAGTGTGTATCAGGTGTGTGATGTCAGTGTGACCTGTGTATAATGATCAGTGTGTATCAGGTGTGTGATGTCAGTGTGACCTGTGTATAGCGATCAGTGTGTATCAGGTGTGTGATGTCAGTGTGACCTGTGTATAGCGATCAGTGTGTATCAGGTGTGTTATATCAGTGTGACCTGTGTATAGCGATCAGTGTGTATCAGGTGTGTGATGTCAGTGTGACGTGTGTATAGCGATCAGTGTGTATCAGGTGTGTGATATCAGTGTGACCTGTGTATAGTGATCAGTGTGTATCAGGTGTGTGATATCAGTGTGACCTGTGTATAGCGATCAGTGTGTATCAGGTGTGTGACATCAGTGTGACCTGTGTATAGTGATCAGTGTGTATCAGGTGTGTGATATCAGTGTGACCTGTGTATAGGGATCAGTGTGTATCAGGTGTGTGATGTCAGTGTGACCTGTGTATAGCGATCAGTGTGTATCAGGTGTGTGATATCAGTGTGACCTGTGTATAGCGATCAGTGTGTATCAGGTGTGTGATATCAGTGTGACCTGTGTATAGTGATCAGTGTGTATCAGGTGTGTGATGTCAGTGTGACCTGTGTTTAGTGATCAGTGTGTATCAGGTGTGTGATGTCAGTGTGACCTGTGTATAGCGATCAGTGTGTATCAGGTGTGTGATGTCAGTGTGACCTGTGTATAGGGATCAGTGTGTATCAGGTGTGTGATATCAGTGTGACCTGTGTATAGGGATCAGTGTGTATCAGGTGTGTGATATCAGTGTGACCTGTGTATAGGGATCAGTGTGTATCAGGTGTGTGATATCAGTGTGACCTGTGTATAGGGATCAGTGTGTATCAGGTGTGTGATGTTAGTGTGACCTGTGTATAGGGATCAGTGTGTATCAGGTTATATCAGTGTGACCTGTGTATAGTGATCAGTGTGTATCAGGTTATATCAGTGTGACGTGTGTATAGTGATCAGTGTGTATCAGGTGTGTGATATCAGTCTGACCAGTGTATAGTGATCAGTGTGTATCAGGTGTGTGATGTCAGTGTGACCTGTGTATAGCGATCAGTGTGTATCAGGTGTGTGATGTCAGTGTGACCTGTGTATAGCGATCAGTGTGTATCAGGTGTGTGATGTCAGTGTGACCTGTGTATAGCGATCAGTGTGTATCAGGTGTGTGATGTCAGTGTGACCTGTGTATAGCGATCAGTGTGTATCAGGTGTGTGATGTGAGTGTGACCTGTGTATAGCGATCAGTGTGTATCAGGTGTGTGATATCAGTGTGACCTGTGTATAGCAATCAGTGTGTATCAGGTGTGTGATATCAGTGTGACCTGTGTATAGCAATCAGTGTGTATCAGGTGTGTGATGTGAGTGTGACCTCTGTATAGCGATCAGTGTGTATCAGGTGTGTGATATCAGTGTGACCTGTGTATAGCAATCAGTGTGTATCAGGTTATATCAGTGTGACCTGTGTATAGCGATCAGTGTGTATCAGGTGTGTGATATCAGTGTGACCTGTGTATAGCGATCAGTGTGTATCAGGTGTGTGATGTCAGTGTGACCTGTGTATAGTGATCAGTGTGTATCAGGTGTGTGATATCAGTGTGACGTGTGTATAGTGATCAGTGTGTATCAGGTGTGTGATATCAGTGTGACCTGTGTATAGCGATCAGTGTGTATCAGGTGTGTGATATCAGTGTGACCAGTGTATAGTGATCAGTGTGTATCAGGTGTGTGATATCAGTGTGACCTGTGTATAGTGATCAGTGTGTATCAGGTGTGTGATGTCAGTGTGACCTGTGTATAGTGATCAGTGTGTATCAGGTGTGTGATATCAGTGTGACCAGTGTATAGTGATCAGTGTGTATCAGGTGTGTGATATCAGTGTGACGTGTGTATAGTGATCAGTGTGTATCAGGTGTGTGACCAGTGTATAGTGATCAGTGTGTATCAGGTGTGTGATATCAGTGTGACCTGTGTATAGCGATCAGTGTGTATCAGGTGTGTGATGTCAGTGTGACCTGTGTATAGTGATCAGTGTGTATCAGGTGTGTGATGTCAGTGTGACCTGTGTATAGCGATCAGTGTGTATCAGGTGTGTGATGTCAGTGTGACCTGTGTATAGTGATCAGTGTGTATCAGGTGTGTGATGTCAGTGTGACCTGTGTATAGTGATCAGTGTGTATCAGGTGTGTGATATCAGTGTGACCTGTGTATAGCGATCAGTGTGTATCAGGTGTGTGATGTCAGTGTGACCTGTGTATAGTGATCAGTGTGTATCAGGTGTGTGATGTCAGTGTGACCTGTGTATAGCGATCAGTGTGTATCAGGTGTGTGATGTCAGTGTGACCTGTGTATAGTGATCAGTGTGTATCAGGTGTGTGATGTCAGTGTGACCTGTGTATAGTGATCAGTGTGTATCAGGTGTGTGATATCAGTGTGACCAGTGTTTAGTGATCAGTGTGTATCAGGTGTGTGATGTCAGTGTGACCTGTGTATAGCGATCAGTGTGTATCAGGTGTGTGATATCAGTGTGACCTGTGTATAGCGATCAGTGTGTATCAGGTGTGTGATATCAGTGTGACCTGTGTATAGCGATCAGTGTGTATCAGGTGTGTGATGTCAGTGTGACCTGTGTATAGTGAGGTGTGTGATATCAGTGTGACCTGTGTATAGCGATCAGTGTGTATCAGGTGTGTGATGTCAGTGTCACCTGTGTATAGGGATCAGTGTGTATCAGGTGTGTGATATCAGTGTGACCTGTGTATAGTGATCAGTGTGTATCAGGTGTGTGATATCAGTGTGACCTGTGTATAGCGATCAGTGTGTATCAGGTGTGTGATGTCAGTGTGACGTGTATAGTGATCAGTGTGTATCAGGTGTGTGATGTCAGTGTGACCTGTGTATAGTGATCAGTGTGTATCAGGTTATATCAGTGTGACCTGTGTATAGCGATCAGTGTGTATCAGGTGTGTGATGTCAGTGTGACCTGTGTATAGCGATCAGTGTGTATTAGGTGTATGATATCAGTGTGACCTGTGTATAGCGATCAGTGTGTATCAGGTGTGTGATATCAGTGTGACCTGTGTATAGCGATCAGTGTGTATCAGGAGTGTGATGTCAGTGTGACCTGTGTTTAGTGATCAGTGTGTATCAGGTGTGTGATGTCAGTGTGACCTGTGTATAGTGATCAGTGTGTATCAGGTGTGTGATATCAGTGTGACCAGTGTATAGTGATCAGTGTGTATCAGGTGTGTGATGTCAGTGTGACCTGTGTATAGCGATCAGTGTGTATCAGGTGTGTGATATCAGTGTGACCTGTGTATAGCGATCAGTGTGTATCAGGTGTGTGATGTCAGTGTGACCTGTGTATAGTGAGGTGTGTGATATCAGTGTGACCTGTGTATAGCGATCAGTGTGTATCAGGTGTGTGATGTCAGTGTCACCTGTGTATAGGGATCAGTGTGTATCAGGTGTGTGATATCAGTGTGACCTGTGTATAGTGATCAGTGTGTATCAGGTGTGTGATATCAGTGTGACCTGTGTATAGCGATCAGTGTGTATCAGGTGTGTGATGTCAGTGTGACGTGTATAGTGATCAGTGTGTATCAGGTGTGTGATGTCAGTGTGACCTGTGTATAGTGATCAGTGTGTATCAGGTTATATCAGTGTGACCTGTGTATAGCGATCAGTGTGTATCAGGTGTGTGATGTCAGTGTGACCTGTGTATAGCGATCAGTGTGTATTAGGTGTGTGATATCAGTGTGACCTGTGGATAGCGATCAGTGTGTATCAGGTGTGTGATATCAGTGTGACCTGTGTATAGCGATCAGTGTGTATCAGGTGTGTGATGTCAGTGTGACCTGTGTATAATGATCAGTGTGTATCAGGTGTGTGATGTCAGTGTGACCTGTGTATAGCGATCAGTGTGTATCAGGTGTGTGATATCAGTGTGACCTGTGTATAGCGATCAGTGTGTATCAGGTGTGTGATGTCAGTGTGACCAGTGTATAGGGATCAGTGTGTATCAGGTTATATCAGTGTGACCTGTGTATAGTGATCAGTGTGTATCAGGTGTGTGATGTCAGTGTGACCTGTGTATAGGGATCAGTGTGTATCAGGTTATATCAGTGTGACTTGTGTATAGCGATCAGTGTGTATCAGGTGTGTGATGTCAGTGTGACCTGTGTATAGGGATCAGTGTGTATCAGGTGTGTGATACCAGTGTGACCTGTGTATAGCGATCAGTGTGTATCAGGTGTGTGATGTCAGTGTGACCTGTGTATAGCGATCAGTGTGTATCAGGTGTGTGATATCAGTGTGACCTGTGTATAGCGATCAGTGTGTATCAGGTGTGTGATGTCAGTGTGACCTGTGTATAATGATCAGTGTGTATCAGGTGTGTGATGTCAGTGTGACCTGTGTATAGCGATCAGTGTGTATCAGGTGTGTGATGTCAGTGTGACCTGTGTATAGCGATCAGTGTGTATCAGGTGTGTGATATCAGTGTGACCTGTGTATAGCGATCAGTGTGTATCAGGTGTGTGATGTCAGTGTGACGTGTGTATAGCGATCAGTGTGTATCAGGTGTGTGATATCAGTGTGACCTGTGTATAGTGATCAGTGTGTATCAGGTGTGTGATATCAGTGTGACCTGTGTATAGCGATCAGTGTGTATCAGGTGTGTGACATCAGTGTGACCTGTGTATAGTGATCAGTGTGTATCAGGTGTGTGATATCAGTGTGACCTGTGTATAGGGATCAGTGTGTATCAGGTGTGTGATGTCAGTGTGACCTGTGTATAGCGATCAGTGTGTATCAGGTGTGTGATATCAGTGTGACCTGTGTATAGCGATCAGTGTGTATCAGGTGTGTGATATCAGTGTGACCTGTGTATAGTGATCAGTGTGTATCAGGTGTGTGATGTCAGTGTGACCTGTGTTTAGTGATCAGTGTGTATCAGGTGTGTGATGTCAGTGTGACCTGTGTATAGCGATCAGTGTGTATCAGGTGTGTGATGTCAGTGTGACCTGTATATAGGGATCAGTGTGTATCAGGTGTGTGATATCAGTGTGACCTGTGTATAGGGATCTGTGTGTATCAGGTGTGTGATATCAGTGTGACCTGTGTATAGGGATCAGTGTGTATCAGGTGTGTGATATCTGTGTGACCTGTGTATAGCGATCAGTGTGTATCAGGTGTGTGACATCAGTGTGACCTGTGTATAGTGATCAGTGTGTATCAGGTGTGTGATATCAGTGTGACCTGTGTATAGGGATCAGTGTGTATCAGGTGTGTGATGTCAGTGTGACCTGTGTATAGCGATCAGTGTGTATCAGGTGTGTGATATCAGTGTGACCTGTGTATAGTGATCAGTGTGTATCAGGTGTGTGATGTCAGTGTGACCTGTGTTTAGTGATCAGTGTGTATCAGGTGTGTGATGTCAGTGTGACCTGTGTATAGCGATCAGTGTGTATCAGGTGTGTGATGTCAGTGTGACCTGTGTATAGCGATCAGTGTGTATCAGGTGTGTGATATCAGTGTGACCTGTGTATAGCGATCAGTGTGTATCAGGTGTGTGATGTCAGTGTGACCTGTGTATAGTGATCAGTGTGTATCAGGTGTGTGATATCAGTGTGACGTGTGTATAGTGATCAGTGTGTATCAGGTGTGTGATATCAGTGTGACCTGTGTATAGCGATCAGTGTGTATCAGGTGTGTGATATCAGTGTGACCAGTGTATAGTGATCAGTGTGTATCAGGTGTGTGATATCAGTGTGACCTGTGTATAGTGATCAGTGTGTATCAGGTGTGTGATGTCAGTGTGACCTGTGTATAGTGATCAGTGTGTATCAGGTGTGTGATATCAGTGTGACCAGTGTATAGTGATCAGTGTGTATCAGGTGTGTGATATCAGTGTGACGTGTGTATAGTGATCAGTGTGTATCAGGTGTGTGACCAGTGTATAGTGATCAGTGTGTATCAGGTGTGTGATATCAGTGTGACCTGTGTATAGCGATCAGTGTGTATCAGGTGTGTGATGTCAGTGTGACCTGTGTATAGTGATCAGTGTGTATCAGGTGTGTGATGTCAGTGTGACCTGTGTATAGCGATCAGTGTGTATCAGGTGTGTGATGTCAGTGTGACCTGTGTATAGTGATCAGTGTGTATCAGGTGTGTGATGTCAGTGTGACCTGTGTATAGTGATCAGTGTGTATCAGGTGTGTGATATCAGTGTGACCAGTGTATAGTGATCAGTGTGTATCAGGTGTGTGATGTCAGTGTGACCTGTGTATAGCGATCAGTGTGTATCAGGTGTGTGATATCAGTGTGACCTGTGTATAGCGATCAGTGTGTATCAGGTGTGTGATGTCAGTGTGACCTGTGTATAGTGAGGTGTGTGATATCAGTGTGACCTGTGTATAGCGATCAGTGTGTATCAGGTGTGTGATGTCAGTGTCACCTGTGTATAGGGATCAGTGTGTATCAGGTGTGTGATATCAGTGTGACCTGTGTATAGTGATCAGTGTGTATCAGGTGTGTGATATCAGTGTGACCTGTGTATAGCGATCAGTGTGTATCAGGTGTGTGATGTCAGTGTGACGTGTATAGTGATCAGTGTGTATCAGGTGTGTGATGTCAGTGTGACCTGTGTATAGTGATCAGTGTGTATCAGGTTATATCAGTGTGACCTGTGTATAGCGATCAGTGTGTATCAGGTGTGTGATGTCAGTGTGACCTGTGTATAGCGATCAGTGTGTATTAGGTGTGTGATATCAGTGTGACCTGTGTATAGCGATCAGTGTGTATCAGGTGTGTGATATCAGTGTGACCTGTGTATAGCGATCAGTGTGTATCAGGAGTGTGATGTCAGTGTGACCTGTGTATAGTGATCAGTGTGTATCAGGTGTGTGATGTCAGTGTGACCTGTGTATAGTGATCAGTGTGTATCAGGTGTGTGATATCAGTGTGACCAGTGTATAGCGATCAGTGTGTATCAGGTGTGTGATGTCAGTGTGACCTGTGTATAGTGAGGTGTGTGATATCAGTGTGACCTGTGTATAGCGATCAGTGTGTATCAGGTGTGTGATGTCAGTGTCACCTGTGTATAGGGATCAGTGTGTATCAGGTGTGTGATATCAGTGTGACCTGTGTATAGTGATCAGTGTGTATCAGGTGTGTGATATCAGTGTGACCTGTGTATAGCGATCAGTGTGTATCAGGTGTGTGATGTCAGTGTGACGTGTATAGTGATCAGTGTGTATCAGGTGTGTGATGTCAGTGTGACCTGTGTATAGTGATCAGTGTGTATCAGGTTATATCAGTGTGACCTGTGTATAGCGATCAGTGTGTATCAGGTGTGTGATGTCAGTGTGACCTGTGTATAGCGATCAGTGTGTATTAGGTGTGTGATATCAGTGTGACCTGTGGATAGCGATCAGTGTGTATCAGGTGTGTGATATCAGTGTGACCTGTGTATAGCGATCAGTGTGTATCAGGTGTGTGATGTCAGTGTGACCTGTGTATAATGATCAGTGTGTATCAGGTGTGTGATGTCAGTGTGACCTGTGTATAGCGATCAGTGTGTATCAGGTGTGTGATATCAGTGTGACCTGTGTATAGCGATCAGTGTGTATCAGGTGTGTGATGTCAGTGTGACCAGTGTATAGGGATCAGTGTGTATCAGGTTATATCAGTGTGACCTGTGTATAGTGATCAGTGTGTATCAGGTGTGTGATGTCAGTGTGACCTGTGTATAGGGATCAGTGTGTATCAGGTTATATCAGTGTGACTTGTGTATAGCGATCAGTGTGTATCAGGTGTGTGATGTCAGTGTGACCTGTGTATAGGGATCAGTGTGTATCAGGTGTGTGATACCAGTGTGACCTGTGTATAGCGATCAGTGTGTATCAGGTGTGTGATGTCAGTGTGACCTGTGTATAGCGATCAGTGTGTATTAGGTGTGTGATATCAGTGTGACCTGTGTATAGCGATCAGTGTGTATCAGGTGTGTGATGTCAGTGTGACCTGTGTATAATGATCAGTGTGTATCAGGTGTGTGATGTCAGTGTGACCTGTGTATAGCGATCAGTGTGTATCAGGTGTGTGATGTCAGTGTGACCTGTGTATAGCGATCAGTGTGTATCAGGTGTGTGATATCAGTGTGACCTGTGTATAGCGATCAGTGTGTATCAGGTGTGTGATGTCAGTGTGACGTGTGTATAGCGATCAGTGTGTATCAGGTGTGTGATATCAGTGTGACCTGTGTATAGTGATCAGTGTGTATCAGGTGTGTGATATCAGTGTGACCTGTGTATAGCGATCAGTGTGTATCAGGTGTGTGACATCAGTGTGACCTGTGTATAGTGATCAGTGTGTATCAGGTGTGTGATATCAGTGTGACCTGTGTATAGGGATCAGTGTGTATCAGGTGTGTGATGTCAGTGTGACCTGTGTATAGCGATCAGTGTGTATCAGGTGTGTGATATCAGTGTGACCTGTGTATAGCGATCAGTGTGTATCAGGTGTGTGATATCAGTGTGACCTGTGTATAGTGATCAGTGTGTATCAGGTGTGTGATGTCAGTGTGACCTGTGTTTAGTGATCAGTGTGTATCAGGTGTGTGATGTCAGTGTGACCTGTGTATAGCGATCAGTGTGTATCAGGTGTGTGATGTCAGTGTGACCTGTATATAGGGATCAGTGTGTATCAGGTGTGTGATATCAGTGTGACCTGTGTATAGGGATCTGTGTGTATCAGGTGTGTGATATCAGTGTGACCTGTGTATAGGGATCAGTGTGTATCAGGTGTGTGATATCAGTGTGACCTGTGTATAGGGATCAGTGTGTATCAGGTGTGTGATGTTAGTGTGACCTGTGTATAGGGATCAGTGTGTATCAGGTGTGTGATATCAGTGTGACCTGTGTATAGGGATCAGTGTGTATCAGGTGTGTGATATCAGTGTGACCTGTGTTTAGTGATCAGTGTGTATCAGGTGTGTGATGTCAGTGTGACCTGTGTATAGCGATCAGTGTGTATCAGGTGTGTGATGTCAGTGTGACCTGTGTATAGGGATCAGTGTGTATCAGGTGTGTGATATCAGTGTGACCTGTGTATAGGGATCTGTGTGTATCAGGTGTGTGATATCAGTGTGACCTGTGTATAGCGATCAGTGTGTATCAGGTGTGTGATGTCAGTGTGACCTGTGTATAGCGATCAGTGTGTATCAGGTGTGTGATGTGAGTGTGACCTGTGTATAGCGATCAGTGTGTATCAGGTGTGTGATATCAGTGTGACCTGTGTATAGCAATCAGTGTGTATCAGGTGTGTGATATCAGTGTGACCTGTGTATAGCAATCAGTGTGTATCAGGTGTGTGATGTGAGTGTGACCTCTGTATAGCGATCAGTGTGTATCAGGTGTGTGATATCAGTGTGACCTGTGTATAGCAATCAGTGTGTATCAGGTTATATCAGTGTGACCTGTGTATAGCGATCAGTGTGTATTAGGTGTGTGATATCAGTGTGACCTGTGTATAGCGATCAGTGTGTATCAGGTGTGTGATGCCAGTGTGACCTGTGTATAGCGATCAGTGTGTATCAGGTGTGTGATATCAGTATAACCTGTGTATAGCGATCAGTGTGTATCAGGTGTGTGATGTCAGTGTGACCTGTGTATAGCAATCAGTGTGTATCAGGTGTGTGATGTCAGTGTGACCTGTGTATAGCGATCAGTGTGTATCAGGTGTGTGATGTCAGTGTGACCTGTGTATAGCGATCAGTGTGTATTAGGTGTGTGATGTCAGTGTGACCTGTGTTTAGTGATCAGTGTGTATCAGGTGTGTGATGTCAGTGTGACCTGTGTATAGCGATCAGTGTGTATCAGGTGTGTGATGTCAGTGTGACCTGTGTTTAGTGATCAGTGTGTATCAGGTGTGTGATGTCAGTGTGACCTGTGTATAGTGATCAGTGTGTATCAGGTGTGTGATGTCAGTGTGACCTGTGTATAGTGATCAGTGTGTATCAGGTGTGTGATGTCAGTGTGACCTGTGTTTAGTGATCAGTGTGTATCAGGTGTGTGATGTCAGTGTGACCTGTGTATAGTGATCAGTGTGTATCAGGTGTGTGATGTCAGTGTGACCTGTGTATAGTGATCAGTGTGTATCAGGTGTGTGATGTCAGTGTGACCTGTGTTTAGTGATCAGTGTGTATCAGGTGTGTGATGTCAGTGTGACCTGTGTATAGTGATCAGTGTGTATCAGGTGTGTGATGTCAGTGTGACCTGTGTATAGTGATCAGTGTGTATCAGGTGTGTGATGTCAGTGTGACCTGTGTATAGTGATCAGTGTGTATCAGGTGTATGATGTCAGTGTGCCCTGTGTATAGTGATCAGTGTGTATCAGGTGTGTGATGTCAGTGTGACCTGTGTATAGTGATCAGTGTGTATCAGGTGTGTGATATCAGTGTGACCTGTGTATAGCGATCAGTGTGTATCAGGTGTGTGATGTCAGTGTGACCTGTGTATAATGATCAGTGTGTATCAGGTGTGTGATGTCAGTGTGACCTGTGTTTAGTGATCAGTGTGTATCAGGTGTGTGATGTCAGTGTGACCTGTGTATAGCGATCAGTGTGTATCAGGTGTGTGATGTCAGTGTGACCTGTGTATAATGATCAGTGTGTATCAGGTGTGTGATATCAGTGTGACCTGTGTATAGTGATCAGTGTGTATCAGGTGTGTGATGTCAGTGTGACCTGTGTTTAGTGATCAGTGTGTATCAGGTGTGTGATGTCAGTGTGACCTGTGTATAGCGATCAGTGTGTATCAGGTGTGTGATGTCAGTGTGACCTGTGTATAGCGATCAGTGTGTATCAGGTGTGTGATGTCAGTGTGACCTGTGTATAGCAATCAGTGTGTATCAGGTGTGTGATGTCAGTGTGACCTGTGTATAGTGATCAGTGTGTATCAGGTGTGTGATGTCAGTGTGACCTGTGTTTAGTGATCAGTGTGTATCAGGTGTGTGATGTCAGTGTGACCTGTGTATAGCGATCAGTGTGTATGAGGTGTGTGATGTCAGTGTGACCTGTGTTTAGTGATCAGTGTGTATCAGGTGTGTGATGTCAGTGTGACCTGTGTATAGCGATCAGTGTGTATCAGGTGTGTGATGTCAGTGTGACCTGTGTATAGTGATCAGTGTGTATCAGGTGTGTGATGTCAGTGTTACATGTGTTTAGTGATCAGTGTGTATCAGGTGTGTGATGTCAGTGTGACCTGTGTATAGTGATCAGTGTGTATCAGGTGTGTGATGTCAGTGTGACCTGTGTATAGTGATCAGTGTGTATCAGGTGTGTGATGTCAGTGTGACCTGTGTATAGTGATCAGTGTGTATCAGGTGTGTGATATCAGTGTGACCTGTGTATAGCGATCAGTGTGTATCAGGTGTGTGATGTCAGTGTGACCTGTATAGTGATCAGTGTGTATCAGGTGTGTGATGTCAATGTGACCTGTGTATAGCGATCAGTGTGTATTAGGTGTGTGATGTCAGTGTGACGTGTATAGTGATCAGTGTGTATCAGGTGTGTGATGTCAGTGTGACCTGTGTATAGTGATCAGTGTGTATCAGGTGTGTGATATCAGTGTGACCTGTGTATAGCGATCAGTGTGTATCAGGTGTGTGATGTCAGTGTGACGTGTATAGTGATCAGTGTGTATCAGGTGTGTGATGTCAGTGTGACCTGTGTATAGGGATCAGTGTGTATCAGGTGTGTGATATCAGTGTGACCTGTGTATAGCGATCAGTGTGTATCAGGTGTGTGATGTCAGTGTGACGTGTATAGTGATCAGTGTGTATCAGGTGTGTGATGTCAGTGTGACCTGTGTATAGCGATCAGTGTGTATTAGGTGTGTGATATCAGTGTAACCTGTGTATAGCGATCAGTGTGTATCAGGTGTGTGATGTCAGTGTGACCTGTGTATAGCGATCAGTGTGTATCAGGTTATATCAGTGTGACCTGTGTATAGCGATCAGTGTGTATTAGGTGTGTGATGTCAGTGTGACCTGTGTATAGCGATCAGTGTGTATTAGGTGTGTGATATCAGTGTAACCTGTGTATAGTGATCAGTGTGTATCAGGTGTGTGATGTCAGTGTGACCTGTGTATAGCGATCAGTGTGTATCAGGTGTGTGATGTCAGTGTGACCTGTGTATAATGATCAGTGTGTATCAGGTGTGTGATGTCAGTGTGACCTGTGTATAGTGATCAGTGTGTATCAGGTGTGTGATGTCAGTGTGACCTGTGTATAGTGATCAGTGTGTATCAGGTGTGTGATGTCAGTGTGACCTGTGTATAGTGATCAGTGTGTATCAGGTGTGTGATGTCAGTGTGACCTGTGTTTAGTGATCAGTGTGTATCAGGTGTGTGATGTCAGTGTGACCTGTGTATAGTGATCAGTGTGTATCAGGTGTGTGATGTCAGTGTGACCTGTGTATAGTGATCAGTGTGTATCAGGTGTGTGATGTCAGTGTGACCTGTGTATAGTGATCAGTGTGTATCAGGTGTGTGATGTCAGTGTGACCTGTGTTTAGTGATCAGTGTGTATCAGGTGTGTGATGTCAGTGTGACCTGTGTATAGTGATCAGTGTGTATCAGGTGTGTGATGTCAGTGTGACCTGTGTATAGTGATCAGTGTGTATCAGCTGTGTGATGTCAGTGTGACCTGTGTATAGTGATCAGTGTGTATCAGGTGTGTGATGTCAGTGTGACCTGTGTATAGTGATCAGTGTGTATCAGGTGTGTGATGTCAGTGTGACCTGTGTATAGTGATCAGTGTGTATCAAGTGTGTGATATCAGTGTGACCTGTGTATAGCGATCAGTGTGTATCAGGTGTGTGATGTCAGTGTGACCTGTGTTTAGTGATCAGTGTGTATCAGGTGTGTGATGTCAGTGTGACCTGTGTATAGCGATAAGTGTGTATCAGGTGTGTGATGTCAGTGTGACCTGTGTATAATGATCAGTGTGTATCAGGTGTGTGATATCAATGTGACCTGTGTATAGTGATCAGTGTGTATCAGGTGTGTGATGTCAGTGTGACCTGTGTTTAGTGATCAGTGTGTATCAGGTGTGTGATGTCAGTGTGACCTGTGTATAGCGATCAGTGTGTATCAGGTGTGTGATGTCAGTGTGACCTGTGTATAGCGATCAGTGTGTATCAGGTGTGTGATGTCAGTGTGACCTGTGTATAGTCATCAGTGTGTATCAGGTGTGTGATGTCAGTGTGACCTGTGTATAGCGATCAGTGTGTATCAGGTGTGTGATGTCAGTGTGACCTGTGTATAGTGATCAGTGTGTATCAGGTGTGTGATGTCAGTGTGACCTGTGTTTAGTGATCAGTGTGTATCAGGTGTGTGATGTCAGTGTGACCTGTGTATAGCGATCAGTGTGTATCAGGTGTGTGATGTCAGTGTGACCTGTGTTTAGTGATCAGTGTGTATCAGGTGTGTGATGTCAGTGTGACCTGTGTATAGCGATCAGTGTGTATCAGGTGTGTGATGTCAGTGTGACCTGTGTATAGTGATCAGTGTGTATCAGGTGTGTGATGTCAGTGTGACCTGTGTTTAGTGATCAGTGTGTATCAGGTGTGTGATGTCAGTGTGACCTGTGTATAGTGATCAGTGTGTATCAGGTGTGTGATGTCAGTGTGACCTGTGTATAGTGATCAGTGTGTATCAGGTGTGTGATGTCAGTGTGACCTGTGTATAGTGATCAGTGTGTATCAGGTGTGTGATATCAGTGTGACCTGTGTATAGCGATCAGTGTGTATCAGGTGTGTGATGTCAGTGTGACCTGTATAGTGATCAGTGTGTATCAGGTGTGTGATGTCAGTGTGACGTGTATAGTGATCAGTGTGTATCAGGTGTGTGATGTCAGTGTGACCTGTGTGTAGGGATCAGTGTGTATCAGGTGTGTGATATCAGTGTGACCTGTGTATAGCGATCAGTGTGTATCAGGTGTGTGATGTCAGTGTGACGTGTATAGTGATCAGTGTGTATCAGGTGTGTGATGTCAGTGTGACCTGTGTATAGGGATCAGTGTGTATCAGGTGTGTGATATCAGTGTGACCTGTGTATAGCGATCAGTGTGTATCAGGTGTGTGATGTCAGTGTGACGTGTATAGTGATCAGTGTGTATCAGGTGTGTGATGTCAGTGTGACCTGTGTATAGCGATCAGTGTGTATTAGGTGTGTGATATCAGTGTAACCTGTGTATAGCGATCAGTGTGTGTCAGGTGTGTGATGTCAGTGTGACCTGTGTATAGCGATCAGTGTGTATCAGGTTATATCAGTGTGACCTGTGTATAGCGATCAGTGTGTATTAGGTGGGTGATGTCAGTGTGACCTGTGTATAGCGATCAGTGTGTATTAGGTGTGTGATATCAGTGTAACCTGTGTATAGTGATCAGTGTGTATCAGGTGTGTGATGTCAGTGTGACCTGTGTATAGCGATCAGTGTGTATCAGGTTATATCAGTGTGACCTGTGTATAGTGATCAGTGTGTATCCGGTGTGTGATGTCAGTGTGACCTGTGTATAGTGATCAGTGTGTATCAGGTGTGTGATATCAGTGTGACCTGTGTATAGCGATCAGTGTGTATCAGGTGTGTGATGTCAGTGTCACCTGTGTATAGGGATCAGTGTGTATCAGGTGTGTGATATCAGTGTGACCTGTGTATAGTGATCAGTGTGTATCAGGTGTGTGATATCAGTGTGACCTGTGTATAGCGATCAGTGTGTATCAGGTGTGTGATGTCAGTGTGACGTGTATAGTGATCAGTGTGTATCAGGTGTGTGATGTCAGTGTGACCTGTGTATAGTGATCAGTGTGTATCAGGTTATATCAGTGTGACCTGTGTATAGCGATCAGTGTGTATCAGGTGTGTGATGTCAGTGTGACCTGTGTATAGCGATCAGTGTGTATTAGGTGTGTGATATCAGTGTGACCTGTGGATAGCGATCAGTGTGTATCAGGTGTGTGATATCAGTGTGACCTGTGTATAGCGATCAGTGTGTATCAGGTGTGTGATGTCAGTGTGACCTGTGTATAATGATCAGTGTGTATCAGGTGTGTGATGTCAGTGTGACCTGTGTATAGCGATCAGTGTGTATCAGGTGTGTGATATCAGTGTGACCTGTGTATAGCGATCAGTGTGTATCAGGTGTGTGATGTCAGTGTGACCAGTGTATAGGGATCAGTGTGTATCAGGTTATATCAGTGTGACCTGTGTATAGTGATCAGTGTGTATCAGGTGTGTGATGTCAGTGTGACCTGTGTATAGGGATCAGTGTGTATCAGGTTATATCAGTGTGACTTGTGTATAGCGATCAGTGTGTATCAGGTGTGTGATGTCAGTGTGACCTGTGTATAGGGATCAGTGTGTATCAGGTGTGTGATACCAGTGTGACCTGTGTATAGCGATCAGTGTGTATCAGGTGTGTGATGTCAGTGTGACCTGTGTATAGCGATCAGTGTGTATCAGGTGTGTGATATCAGTGTGACCTGTGTATAGCGATCAGTGTGTATCAGGTGTGTGATGTCAGTGTGACCTGTGTATAATGATCAGTGTGTATCAGGTGTGTGATGTCAGTGTGACCTGTGTATAGCGATCAGTGTGTATCAGGTGTGTGATGTCAGTGTGACCTGTGTATAGCGATCAGTGTGTATCAGGTGTGTGATATCAGTGTGACCTGTGTATAGCGATCAGTGTGTATCAGGTGTGTGATGTCAGTGTGACGTGTGTATAGCGATCAGTGTGTATCAGGTGTGTGATATCAGTGTGACCTGTGTATAGTGATCAGTGTGTATCAGGTGTGTGATATCAGTGTGACCTGTGTATAGCGATCAGTGTGTATCAGGTGTGTGACATCAGTGTGACCTGTGTATAGTGATCAGTGTGTATCAGGTGTGTGATATCAGTGTGACCTGTGTATAGGGATCAGTGTGTATCAGGTGTGTGATGTCAGTGTGACCTGTGTATAGCGATCAGTGTGTATCAGGTGTGTGATATCAGTGTGACCTGTGTATAGCGATCAGTGTGTATCAGGTGTGTGATATCAGTGTGACCTGTGTATAGTGATCAGTGTGTATCAGGTGTGTGATGTCAGTGTGACCTGTGTTTAGTGATCAGTGTGTATCAGGTGTGTGATGTCAGTGTGACCTGTGTATAGCGATCAGTGTGTATCAGGTGTGTGATGTCAGTGTGACCTGTATATAGGGATCAGTGTGTATCAGGTGTGTGATATCAGTGTGACCTGTGTATAGGGATCTGTGTGTATCAGGTGTGTGATATCAGTGTGACCTGTGTATAGGGATCAGTGTGTATCAGGTGTGTGATATCAGTGTGACCTGTGTATAGGGATCAGTGTGTATCAGGTGTGTGATGTTAGTGTGACCTGTGTATAGGGATCAGTGTGTATCAGGTGTGTGATATCAGTGTGACCTGTGTATAGGGATCTGTGTGTATCAGGTGTGTGATATCAGTGTGACCTGTGTTTAGTGATCAGTGTGTATCAGGTGTGTGATGTCAGTGTGACCTGTGTATAGCGATCAGTGTGTATCAGGTGTGTGATGTCAGTGTGACCTGTGTATAGGGATCAGTGTGTATCAGGTGTGTGATATCAGTGTGACCTGTGTATAGGGATCTGTGTGTATCAGGTGTGTGATATCAGTGTGACCTGTGTATAGCGATCAGTGTGTATCAGGTGTGTGATGTCAGTGTGACCTGTGTATAGCGATCAGTGTGTATCAGGTGTGTGATGTGAGTGTGACCTGTGTATAGCGATCAGTGTGTATCAGGTGTGTGATATCAGTGTGACCTGTGTATAGCAATCAGTGTGTATCAGGTGTGTGATATCAGTGTGACCTGTGTATAGCAATCAGTGTGTATCAGGTGTGTGATGTGAGTGTGACCTCTGTATAGCGATCAGTGTGTATCAGGTGTGTGATATCAGTGTGACCTGTGTATAGCAATCAGTGTGTATCAGGTTATATCAGTGTGACCTGTGTATAGCGATCAGTGTGTATTAGGTGTGTGATATCAGTGTGACCTGTGTATAGCGATCAGTGTGTATCAGGTGTGTGATGCCAGTGTGACCTGTGTATAGCGATCAGTGTGTATCAGGTGTGTGATATCAGTATAACCTGTGTATAGCGATCAGTGTGTATCAGGTGTGTGATGTCAGTGTGACCTGTGTATAGCAATCAGTGTGTATCAGGTGTGTGATGTCAGTGTGACCTGTGTATAGCGATCAGTGTGTATCAGGTGTGTGATGTCAGTGTGACCTGTGTATAGCGATCAGTGTGTATTAGGTGTGTGATGTCAGTGTGACCTGTGTTTAGTGATCAGTGTGTATCAGGTGTGTGATGTCAGTGTGACCTGTGTATAGCGATCAGTGTGTATCAGGTGTGTGATGTCAGTGTGACCTGTGTTTAGTGATCAGTGTGTATCAGGTGTGTGATGTCAGTGTGACCTGTGTATAGTGATCAGTGTGTATCAGGTGTGTGATGTCAGTGTGACCTGTGTATAGTGATCAGTGTGTATCAGGTGTGTGATGTCAGTGTGACCTGTGTTTAGTGATCAGTGTGTATCAGGTGTGTGATGTCAGTGTGACCTGTGTATAGTGATCAGTGTGTATCAGGTGTGTGATGTCAGTGTGACCTGTGTATAGTGATCAGTGTGTATCAGGTGTGTGATGTCAGTGTGACCTGTGTTTAGTGATCAGTGTGTATCAGGTGTGTGATGTCAGTGTGACCTGTGTATAGTGATCAGTGTGTATCAGGTGTGTGATGTCAGTGTGACCTGTGTATAGTGATCAGTGTGTATCAGGTGTGTGATGTCAGTGTGACCTGTGTATAGTGATCAGTGTGTATCAGGTGTATGATGTCAGTGTGCCCTGTGTATAGTGATCAGTGTGTATCAGGTGTGTGATGTCAGTGTGACCTGTGTATAGTGATCAGTGTGTATCAGGTGTGTGATATCAGTGTGACCTGTGTATAGCGATCAGTGTGTATCAGGTGTGTGATGTCAGTGTGACCTGTGTATAATGATCAGTGTGTATCAGGTGTGTGATGTCAGTGTGACCTGTGTTTAGTGATCAGTGTGTATCAGGTGTGTGATGTCAGTGTGACCTGTGTATAGCGATCAGTGTGTATCAGGTGTGTGATGTCAGTGTGACCTGTGTATAATGATCAGTGTGTATCAGGTGTGTGATATCAGTGTGACCTGTGTATAGTGATCAGTGTGTATCAGGTGTGTGATGTCAGTGTGACCTGTGTTTAGTGATCAGTGTGTATCAGGTGTGTGATGTCAGTGTGACCTGTGTATAGCGATCAGTGTGTATCAGGTGTGTGATGTCAGTGTGACCTGTGTATAGCGATCAGTGTGTATCAGGTGTGTGATGTCAGTGTGACCTGTGTATAGCAATCAGTGTGTATCAGGTGTGTGATGTCAGTGTGACCTGTGTATAGTGATCAGTGTGTATCAGGTGTGTGATGTCAGTGTGACCTGTGTTTAGTGATCAGTGTGTATCAGGTGTGTGATGTCAGTGTGACCTGTGTATAGCGATCAGTGTGTATGAGGTGTGTGATGTCAGTGTGACCTGTGTTTAGTGATCAGTGTGTATCAGGTGTGTGATGTCAGTGTGACCTGTGTATAGCGATCAGTGTGTATCAGGTGTGTGATGTCAGTGTGACCTGTGTATAGTGATCAGTGTGTATCAGGTGTGTGATGTCAGTGTTACATGTGTTTAGTGATCAGTGTGTATCAGGTGTGTGATGTCAGTGTGACCTGTGTATAGTGATCAGTGTGTATCAGGTGTGTGATGTCAGTGTGACCTGTGTATAGTGATCAGTGTGTATCAGGTGTGTGATGTCAGTGTGACCTGTGTATAGTGATCAGTGTGTATCAGGTGTGTGATATCAGTGTGACCTGTGTATAGCGATCAGTGTGTATCAGGTGTGTGATGTCAGTGTGACCTGTATAGTGATCAGTGTGTATCAGGTGTGTGATGTCAATGTGACCTGTGTATAGCGATCAGTGTGTATTAGGTGTGTGATGTCAGTGTGACGTGTATAGTGATCAGTGTGTATCAGGTGTGTGATGTCAGTGTGACCTGTGTATAGTGATCAGTGTGTATCAGGTGTGTGATATCAGTGTGACCTGTGTATAGCGATCAGTGTGTATCAGGTGTGTGATGTCAGTGTGACGTGTATAGTGATCAGTGTGTATCAGGTGTGTGATGTCAGTGTGACCTGTGTATAGGGATCAGTGTGTATCAGGTGTGTGATATCAGTGTGACCTGTGTATAGCGATCAGTGTGTATCAGGTGTGTGATGTCAGTGTGACGTGTATAGTGATCAGTGTGTATCAGGTGTGTGATGTCAGTGTGACCTGTGTATAGCGATCAGTGTGTATTAGGTGTGTGATATCAGTGTAACCTGTGTATAGCGATCAGTGTGTATCAGGTGTGTGATGTCAGTGTGACCTGTGTATAGCGATCAGTGTGTATCAGGTTATATCAGTGTGACCTGTGTATAGCGATCAGTGTGTATTAGGTGTGTGATGTCAGTGTGACCTGTGTATAGCGATCAGTGTGTATTAGGTGTGTGATATCAGTGTAACCTGTGTATAGTGATCAGTGTGTATCAGGTGTGTGATGTCAGTGTGACCTGTGTATAGCGATCAGTGTGTATCAGGTGTGTGATGTCAGTGTGACCTGTGTATAATGATCAGTGTGTATCAGGTGTGTGATGTCAGTGTGACCTGTGTATAGTGATCAGTGTGTATCAGGTGTGTGATGTCAGTGTGACCTGTGTATAGTGATCAGTGTGTATCAGGTGTGTGATGTCAGTGTGACCTGTGTATAGTGATCAGTGTGTATCAGGTGTGTGATGTCAGTGTGACCTGTGTTTAGTGATCAGTGTGTATCAGGTGTGTGATGTCAGTGTGACCTGTGTATAGTGATCAGTGTGTATCAGGTGTGTGATGTCAGTGTGACCTGTGTATAGTGATCAGTGTGTATCAGGTGTGTGATGTCAGTGTGACCTGTGTATAGTGATCAGTGTGTATCAGGTGTGTGATGTCAGTGTGACCTGTGTTTAGTGATCAGTGTGTATCAGGTGTGTGATGTCAGTGTGACCTGTGTATAGTGATCAGTGTGTATCAGGTGTGTGATGTCAGTGTGACCTGTGTATAGTGATCAGTGTGTATCAGCTGTGTGATGTCAGTGTGACCTGTGTATAGTGATCAGTGTGTATCAGGTGTGTGATGTCAGTGTGACCTGTGTATAGTGATCAGTGTGTATCAGGTGTGTGATGTCAGTGTGACCTGTGTATAGTGATCAGTGTGTATCAAGTGTGTGATATCAGTGTGACCTGTGTATAGCGATCAGTGTGTATCAGGTGTGTGATGTCAGTGTGACCTGTGTTTAGTGATCAGTGTGTATCAGGTGTGTGATGTCAGTGTGACCTGTGTATAGCGATAAGTGTGTATCAGGTGTGTGATGTCAGTGTGACCTGTGTATAATGATCAGTGTGTATCAGGTGTGTGATATCAATGTGACCTGTGTATAGTGATCAGTGTGTATCAGGTGTGTGATGTCAGTGTGACCTGTGTTTAGTGATCAGTGTGTATCAGGTGTGTGATGTCAGTGTGACCTGTGTATAGCGATCAGTGTGTATCAGGTGTGTGATGTCAGTGTGACCTGTGTATAGCGATCAGTGTGTATCAGGTGTGTGATGTCAGTGTGACCTGTGTATAGTCATCAGTGTGTATCAGGTGTGTGATGTCAGTGTGACCTGTGTATAGCGATCAGTGTGTATCAGGTGTGTGATGTCAGTGTGACCTGTGTATAGTGATCAGTGTGTATCAGGTGTGTGATGTCAGTGTGACCTGTGTTTAGTGATCAGTGTGTATCAGGTGTGTGATGTCAGTGTGACCTGTGTATAGCGATCAGTGTGTATCAGGTGTGTGATGTCAGTGTGACCTGTGTTTAGTGATCAGTGTGTATCAGGTGTGTGATGTCAGTGTGACCTGTGTATAGCGATCAGTGTGTATCAGGTGTGTGATGTCAGTGTGACCTGTGTATAGTGATCAGTGTGTATCAGGTGTGTGATGTCAGTGTGACCTGTGTTTAGTGATCAGTGTGTATCAGGTGTGTGATGTCAGTGTGACCTGTGTATAGTGATCAGTGTGTATCAGGTGTGTGATGTCAGTGTGACCTGTGTATAGTGATCAGTGTGTATCAGGTGTGTGATGTCAGTGTGACCTGTGTATAGTGATCAGTGTGTATCAGGTGTGTGATATCAGTGTGACCTGTGTATAGCGATCAGTGTGTATCAGGTGTGTGATGTCAGTGTGACCTGTATAGTGATCAGTGTGTATCAGGTGTGTGATGTCAGTGTGACGTGTATAGTGATCAGTGTGTATCAGGTGTGTGATGTCAGTGTGACCTGTGTGTAGGGATCAGTGTGTATCAGGTGTGTGATATCAGTGTGACCTGTGTATAGCGATCAGTGTGTATCAGGTGTGTGATGTCAGTGTGACGTGTATAGTGATCAGTGTGTATCAGGTGTGTGATGTCAGTGTGACCTGTGTATAGGGATCAGTGTGTATCAGGTGTGTGATATCAGTGTGACCTGTGTATAGCGATCAGTGTGTATCAGGTGTGTGATGTCAGTGTGACGTGTATAGTGATCAGTGTGTATCAGGTGTGTGATGTCAGTGTGACCTGTGTATAGCGATCAGTGTGTATTAGGTGTGTGATATCAGTGTAACCTGTGTATAGCGATCAGTGTGTGTCAGGTGTGTGATGTCAGTGTGACCTGTGTATAGCGATCAGTGTGTATCAGGTTATATCAGTGTGACCTGTGTATAGCGATCAGTGTGTATTAGGTGGGTGATGTCAGTGTGACCTGTGTATAGCGATCAGTGTGTATTAGGTGTGTGATATCAGTGTAACCTGTGTATAGTGATCAGTGTGTATCAGGTGTGTGATGTCAGTGTGACCTGTGTATAGCGATCAGTGTGTATCAGGTTATATCAGTGTGACCTGTGTATAGTGATCAGTGTGTATCCGGTGTGTGATGTCAGTGTGACCTGTGTATAGTGATCAGTGTGTATCAGGTGTGTGATATCAGTGTGACCTGTGTATAGCGATCAGTGTGTATCAGGTGTGTGATGTCAGTGTGACCTGTATATAGTGATCAGTGTGTATCAGGTGTGTGATGTCAGTGTGACCTGTGTATAGTGATCAGTGTGTATCAGGTGTGTGATGTCAGTGTGACCTGTGTTTAGCGATCAGTGTGTATCAGGTGTGTGATGTCAGTGTGACCTGTGTATAGTGATCAGTGTGTATCAGGTGTGTGATGTCAGTGTGACCTGTGTATAGTGATCAGTGTGTATCAGGTGTGTGATGTCAGTGTGACCTGTGTTTAGCGATCAGTGTGTATCAGGTGTGTGATGTCAGTGTGACCTGTGTATAGCGATCAGTGTGTATCAGGTGTGTGATGTCAGTGTGACCTGTGTTTAGTGATCAGTGTGTATCAGGTGTGTGATGTCAGTGTGACCTGTGTATAGTGATCAGTGTGTATCAGGTGTGTGATGTCAGTGTGACCAGTGTATAGTGATCAGTGTGTATCAGGTGTGTGATGTCAGTGTGACCTGTGTTTAGTGATCAGTGTGTATCAGGTGTGTGATGTCAGTGTGACCTGTGTATAGTGATCAGTGTGTATCAGGTGTGTGATGTCAGTGTGACCTGTGTATAGTGATCAGTGTGTATCAGGTGTGTGATGTCAGTGTGACCTGTGTATAGTGATCAGTGTGTATCAGGTGTGTGATATCAGTGTGACCTGTGTATAGCGATCAGTGTGTATCAGGTGTGTGATGTCAGTGTGACCTGTGTATAATGATCAGTGTGTATCAGGTGTGTGATGTCAGTGTGACCTCTGTTTAGTGATCAGTGTGTATCAGGTGTGTGATGTCAGTGTGACCTGTGTATAGCGATCAGTGTGTATCAGGTGTGTGATGTCTGTGTGACCTGTGTATAATGATCAGTGTGTATCAGGTGTGTGATATCAGTGTGACCTGTGTATAGTGATCAGTGTGTATCAGGTGTGTGATGTCAGTGTGACCTGTGTATAGCGATCAGTGTGTATCAGGTGTGTGATGTCAGTGTGACCTGTGTATAGCGATCAGTGTGTATCAGGTGTGTGATGTCAGTGTGACCTGTGTATAGTGATCAGTGTGTATCAGGTGTGTGATGTCAGTGTGACCTGTGTTTAGTGATCAGTGTGTATCAGGTGTGTGATGTCAGTGTGACCTGTGTATAGCGATCAGTGTGTATCAGGTGTGTGATGTCAGTGTGACCTGTGTTTAGTGATCAGTGTGTATCAGGTGTGTGATGTCAGTGTGACCTGTGTATAGCGATCAGTGTGTATCAGGTGTGTGATGTCAGTGTGACCTGTGTATAGTGATCAGTGTGTATCAGGTGTGTGATGTCAGTGTGACCTGTGTTTAGTGATCAGTGTGTATCAGGTGTGTGATGTCAGTGTGACCTGTGTATAGTGATCAGTGTGTATCAGGTGTGTGATGTCAGTGTGACCTGTGTATAGTGATCAGTGTGTATCAGGTGTGTGATGTCAGTGTGACCTGTGTATAGTGATCAGTGTGTATCAGGTGTGTGATATCAGTGTGACCTGTGTATAGCGATCAGTGTGTATCAGGTGTGTGATGTCAGTGTGACCTGTATAGTGATCAGTGTGTATCAGGTGTGTGATGTCAGTGTGACCTGTGTATAGCGATCAGTGTGTATTAGGTGTGTGATGTCAGTGTGACGTGTATAGTGATCAGTGTGTATCAGGTGTGTGATGTCAGTGTGACCTGTGTATAGGGATCAGTGTGTATCAGGTGTGTGATATCAGTGTGACCTGTGTATAGCGATCAGTGTGTATCAGGTGTGTGATGTCAGTGTGACGTGTATAGTGATCAGTGTGTATCAGGTGTGTGATGTCAGTGTGACCTGTGTATAGGGATCAGTGTGTATCAGGTGTGTGATATCAGTGTGACCTGTGTATAGCGATCAGTGTGTATCAGGTGTGTGATGTCAGTGTGACGTGTATAGTGATCAGTGTGTATCAGGTGTGTGATGTCAGTGTGACCTGTGTATAGCGATCAGTGTGTATTAGGTGTGTGATATCAGTGTGACCTGTGTATAGCGATCAGTGTGTATCAGGTGTGTGATGTCAGTGTGACCTGTGTATAGCGATCAGTGTGTATTAGGTGTGTGATATCAGTGTGACCTGTGTATAGCGATCAGTGTGTATCAGGTGTGTGATGTCAGTGTGACCTGTGTATAGTGATCAGTGTGTATCAGGTGTGTGATATCAGTGTGACCTGTGTATAGCGATCAGTGTGTATCAGGTGTGTGATGTCAGTGTGACCTGTGTATAATGATCAGTGTGTATCAGGTGTGTGATGTCAGTGTGACCTGTGTTTAGTGATCAGTGTGTATCAGGTGTGTGATGTCAGTGTGACCTGTGTATAGCGATCAGTGTGTATCAGGTGTGTGATGTCAGTGTGACCTGTGTATAATGATCAGTGTGTATCAGGTGTGTGATATCAGTGTGACCTGTGTATAGTGATCAGTGTGTATCAGGTGTGTGATGTCAGTGTGACCTGTGTTTAGTGATCAGTGTGTATCAGGTGTGTGATGTCAGTGTGACCTGTGTATAGCGATCAGTGTGTATCAGGTGTGTTATGTCAGTGTGACCTGTGTATAGCGATCAGTGTGTATCAGGTGTGTGATGTCAGTGTGACCTGTGTATAGTGATCAGTGTGTATCAGGTGTGTGATGGCAGTGTGACCTGTGTTTAGTGATCAGTGTGTATCAGGTGTGTGATGTCAGTGTGACCTGTGTATAGCGATCAGTGTGTATCAGGTGTGTGATGTCAGTGTGACCTGTGTTTAGTGATCAGTGTGTATCAGGTGTGTGATGTCAGTGTGACCTGTGTATAGCGATCAGTGTGTATCAGGTGTGTGATGTCAGTGTGACCTGTGTATAGTGATCAGTGTGTATCAGGTGTGTGATGTCAGTGTGACCTGTGTTTAGTGATCAGTGTGTATCAGGTGTGTGATGTCAGTGTGACCTGTGTATAGTGATCAGTGTGTATCAGGTGTGTGATGTCAGTGTGACCTGTGTATAGTGATCAGTGTGTATCAGGTGTGTGATGTCAGTGTGACCTGTGTATAGTGATCAGTGTGTATCAGGTGTGTGATATCAGTGTGACCTGTGTATAGCGATCAGTGTGTATCAGGTGTGTGATGTCAGTGTGACCTGTATAGTGATCAGTGTGTATCAGGTGTGTGATGTCAGTGTGACCTGTGTATAGCGATCAGTGTGTATTAGGTGTGTGATGTCAGTGTGACGTGTATAGTGATCAGTGTGTATCAGGTGTGTGATGTCAGTGTGACCTGTGTATAGGGATCAGTGTGTATCAGGTGTGTGATATCAGTGTGACCTGTGTATAGCGATCAGTGTGTATCAGGTGTGTGATGTCAGTGTGACGTGTATAGTGATCAGTGTGTATCAGGTGTGTGATGTCAGTGTGACCTGTGTATAGGGATCAGTGTGTATCAGGTGTGTGATATCAGTGTGACCTGTGTATAGCGATCAGTGTGTATCAGGTGTGTGATGTCAGTGTGATGTGTATAGTGATCAGTGTGTATCAGGTGTGTGATGTCAGTGTGACCTGTGTATAGCGATCAGTGTGTATTAGGTGTGTGATATCAGTGTGACCTGTGTATAGCGATCAGTGTGTATCAGGTGTGTGATGTCAGTGTGACCTGTGTATAGCGATCAGTGTGTATTAGGTGTGTGATATCAGTGTGACCTGTGTATAGCGATCAGTGTGTATCAGGTGTGTGATGTCAGTGTGACCTGTGTATAGCGATCAGTGTGTATCAGGTGTGTGATATCAGTGTGACCTGTGTATAGCGATCAGTGTGTATCATGTGTGTGATGTCAGTGTGACCTGTGTATAGCGATCAGTGTGTATCAGGTGTGTGATGTCAGTGTGACCTGTGTATAGTGATCAGTGTGTATCAGGTGTGTGATGTCAGTGTGACCTGTGTATAGCGATCAGTGTGTATCAGGTTATATCAGTGTGACCTGTGTATAGCGATCAGTGTGTATTAGGTGTGTGATGTCAGTGTGACGTGTATAGTGATCAGTGTGTATCAGGTGTGTGATGTCAGTGTGACCTGTGTATAGTGATCAGTGTGTATCAGGTGTGTGTTATCAGTGTGACCTGTGTATAGCGATCAGTGTGTATCAGGTGTGTGATGTCAGTGTGACCTGTGTATAGCGATCAGTGTGTATCAGGTGTGTGATATCAGTGTGACCTGTGTATAGTGATCAGTGTGTATCAGGTGTGTGATATCAGTGTGACCTGTGTATAGCGATCAGTGTGTATCAGGTGTGTGATGTCAGTGTGACCTGTGTATAGTGAGCAGGGCCGGTTCTTGCCCTTGCGGCGCCCCAGGGCAAAAGTTAGGGGCGTGGCTTAACATGGGGGCGTGGTCAGTCAGTAGCGCCACTGAGAAAAAAAAGAAAAAGAAAAAAAGTATACTTACTGTACCCCGCTCCTGTTTCCAGACCCTGCAGACCGGCGCCGCTCTTCTCCTCGGATCTATGGGAGAGACGTCAGTCATGACGTCTCTCCCATAGCACAGCATAAGCGCTAGAGGTCAATTATGACCCCTAGCGTCTATGCCACAATGCTGTACGGTGCGCGATGACGTCATCGCGCACCGCACATCAAAGGTCCTCTCCATGAAGGGAAACTAGACGCTTAGCGTCCGATTCCCTTCAGAGCGGGGGAGGACCAGCGCCACGTAGGGAAACCAGATGCATAGCGTCTGGTTCCCTTCTCACAGCGGGAGGGGGGGCACAGCGGAGGGACACTGCTGGGGCGCACACTGACAGTGGAGGATCTTGCCATGGTGCGGCGCCCTCCGGATGGCGCCGGCGCCCTCCGGAAGGCGGCGCCCCGGGCAAAAGTCCTGCTTGCCCGTGGCAAGATCCGCCACTGATAGTGAGGTGTGTGATATCAGTGTGACCTGTGTATAGCGATCAGTGTGTATCAGGTGTGTGATATCAGTGTGACCTGTGTATAGTGATCAGTGTGTATCAGGTGTGTGATATCAGTGTGACCTGTGTATAGCGATCAGTGTGTATCAGGTGTGTGATATCAGTGTGACCTGTGTATAGCGATCAGTGTGTATCAGGTGTGTGATGTCAGTGTGACCTGTGTATAGCGATCAGTGTGTATCAGGTGTGTGATGTCAGTGTGACGTGTATAGTGATCAGTGTGTATCAGGTGTGTGATGTCAGTGTGACCTGTGTCTAGTGATCAGTGTGTATCAGGTTATATCAGTGTGACCTGTGTATAGCGATCAGTGTGTATCAGGTGTGTGATGTCAGTGTGACCTGTGTATAGCGATCAGTGTGTATTAGGTGTGTGATATCAGTGTGACCTGTGTATAGCGATCAGTGTGTATCAGGTGTGTGATATCAGTGTGACCTGTGTATAATGATCAGTGTGTATCAGGTGTGTGATGTCAGTGTGACCTGTGTATAGCGATCAGTGTGTATCAGGTGTGTGATGTCAGTGTGACCTGTGTATAGCGATCAGTGTGTATCAGGTGTGTGATGTCAGTGTGACCTGTGTATAGTGATCAGTGTGTATCAGGTGTGTGATGTCAGTGTGACCTGTGTATAGCGATCAGTGTGTATCAGGTGTGTGATATCAGTGTGACCTGTGTATAGCGATCAGTGTGTATCAGGTGTGTGATGTCAGTGTGACGTGTGTATAGCGATCAGTGTGTATCAGGTGTGTGATATCAGTGTGACCTGTGTATAGTGATCAGTGTGTATCAGGTGTGTGATATCAGTGTGACCTGTGTATAGCGATCAGTGTGTATCAGGTGTGTGACATCAGTGTGACCTGTGTATAGTGATCAGTGTGTATCAGGTGTGTGATATCAGTGTGACCTGTGTATAGGGATCAGTGTGTATCAGGTGTGTGATGTCAGTGTGACATGTGTATAGTGATCAGTGTGTATCAGGTTATATCAGTGTGACTTGTGTATAGTGATCAGTGTGTATCAGGTGTGTGATATCAGTGTGACCTGTGTATAGTGATCAGTGTGTATCAGGTGTGTGATATCAGTGTGACCTGTGTTTAGTGATCAGTGTGTATCAGGTGTGTGATGTCAGTGTGACCTGTGTATAGCGATCAGTGTGTATCAGGTGTGTGATGTCAGTGTGACCTGTGTATAGCGATCAGTGTGTATCAGGTGTGTGATTTCAGTGTGACCTGTGTATAGCGATCAGTGTGTATCAGGTGTGTGATATCAGTGTGACCTGTGTATAGCGATCAGTGTGTATCAGGTGTGTGATATCAGTGTGACCTGTGTATAGCGATCAGTGTGTATCAGGTGTGTGATGTCAGTGTGACCTGTGTATAGCGATCAGTGTGTATCAGGTGTGTGATATCAGTGTGACGTGTGTATAGTGATCAGTGTGTATCAGGTGTGTGATGTCAGTGTGACGTGTGTATAGCGATCAGTGTGTATCAGGTGTGTGATGTCAGTGTGACCTGTGTATAGCGATCAGTGTGTATCAAATGTGTGATATCAGTGTGACCTGTGTATAGCGATCAGTGTGTATCAGGTGTGTGATGTCAGTGTGACCTGTGTATAGCGATCAGTGTGTATCAGGTGTGTGATGTCAGTGTGACCTGTGTATAGGGATCAGTGTGTATCAGGTGTGTGATATCAGTGTGACCTGTGTATAGGGATCAGTGTGTATCAGGTGTGTGATATCAGTGTGACCTGTGTATAGGGATCAGTGTGTATCAGGTGTGTGATGTCAGTGTGACCTGTGTATAGGGATCAGTGTGTATCAGGTTATATCAGTGTGACCTGTGTATAGTGATCAGTGTGTATCAGGTTATATCAGTGTGACGTGTGTATAGTGATCAGTGTGTATCAGGTGTGTGATGTCAGTGTGACCTGTGTATAGCGATCAGTGTGTATCAGGTGTGTGATATCAGTGTGACCTGTGTATAGCGATCAGTGTGTATCAGGTGTGTGATGTCAGTGTGACCTGTGTATAGCGATCAGTGTGTATCAGGTGTGTGATATCAGTGTGACCTGTGTATAGCGATCAGTGTGTATCAGGTGTGTGATATCAGTGTGACCTGTGTATAGCGATCAGTGTGTATCAGGTGTGTGATGTCAGTGTGACCTGTGTATAGCGATCAGTGTGTATCAGGTGTGTGATATCAGTGTGACCTGTGTATAGCGATCAGTGTGTATCAGGTGTGTGATATCAGTGTGACCTGTGTATAGCGATCAGTGTGTATCAGGTGTGTGATGTCAGTGTGACCTGTGTATAGCGATCAGTGTGTATCAGGTGTGTGATGTCAGTGTGACCTGTGTGTAGCGATCAGTGCGTATCAGGTGTGTGATGTCAGTGTGACCTGTGTATAGCGATCAGTGTGTATCAGGTGTGTGATGTCAGTGTAACCTGTGTATAGCGATCAGTGTGTATCAGGAGTGTGATGTCAGTGTGACCTGTGTATAGCGATCAGTGTGTATCAGGTGTGTGACATCAGTGTGACCTGTGTATAGCGATCAGTGTGTATCAGGTGTGTGATATCAGTGTGACCTGTGTATAGCAATCAGTGTGTATCAGGTTATATCAGTGTGACCTGTGTATAGCGATCAGTGTGTATCAGGTGTGTGATGTCAGTGTGACCTGTGTATAGCGATCAGTGTGTATCAGGTGTGTGATGTCAGTGTGACCTGTGTATAGCGATCAGTGTGTATCAGGTGTGTGATATCAGTGTGACCTGTGTATAGTGATCAGTGTGTATCAGGTGTGTGATGTCAGTGTGACCTGTGTATAGCGATCAGTGTGTATCAGGCGTGTGATGTCAGTGTGACGTGTGTATAGTGATCAGTGTGTATTAGGTGTGTGATGTCAGTGTGACCAGTGTATAGCGATCAGTGTGTATCAGGTGTGTGATGTCAGTGTGACGTGTGTATAGCGATCAGTGTGTATCAGGTGTGTGATGTCAGTGTGACCTGTGTATAGCGATCAGTGTGTATCAAATGTGTGATATCAGTGTGACCTGTGTATAGCGATCAGTGTGTATCAGGTGTGTGATGTCAGTGTGACCTGTGTATCGCGATCAGTGTGTATCAGGTGTGTGATGTCAGTGTGACCTGTGTATAGGGATCAGTGTGTATCAGGTGTGTGATATCAGTGTGACCTGTGTATAGGGATCAGTGTGTATCAGGTGTGTGATATCAGTGTGACCTGTGTATAGGGATCAGTGTGTATCAGGTGTGTGATGTCAGTGTGACCTGTGTATAGGGATCAGTGTGTATCAGGTTATATCAGTGTGACCTGTGTATAGTGATCAGTGTGTATCAGGTTATATCAGTGTGACATGTGTATAGTGATCAGTGTGTATCAGGTGTGTGATGTCAGTGTGACCTGTGTATAGCGATCAGTGTGTATCAGGTGTGTGATATCGGTGTGACCTGTGTATAGCGATCAGTGTGTATCAGGTGTGTGATGTCAGTGTGACCTGTGTATAGCGATCAGTGTGTATCAGGTGTGTGATATCAGTGTGACCTGTGTATAGCGATCAGTGTGTATCAGGTGTGTGATATCAGTGTGACCTGTGTATAGCGATCAGTGTGTATCAGGTGTGTGATGTCAGTGTGACCTGTGTATAGCGATCAGTGTGTATCAGGTGTGTGATATCAGTGTGACCTGTGTATAGCGATCAGTGTGTATCAGGTGTGTGATATCAGTGTGACCTGTGTATAGCGATCAGTGTGTATCAGGTGTGTGATGTCAGTGTGACCTGTGTATAGCGATCAGTGTGTATCAGGTGTGTGATGTCAGTGTGACCTGTGTATAGCGATCAGTGCGTATCAGGTGTGTGATGTCAGTGTGACCTGTGTATAGCGATCAGTGTGTATCAGGTGTGTGATGTCAGTGTAACCTGTGTATAGCGATCAGTGTGTATCAGGTGTGTGATGTCAGTGTGACCTGTGTATAGCGATCAGTGCGTATCAGGTGTGTGATGTCAGTGTGACCTGTGTATAGCGATCAGTGTGTATCAGGTGTGTGATGTCAGTGTAACCTGTGTATAGCGATCAGTGTGTATCAGGAGTGTGATGTCAGTGTGACCTGTGTATAGCGATCAGTGTGTATCAGGTGTGTGACATCAGTGTGACCTGTGTATAGCGATCAGTGTGTATCAGGTGTGTGATATCAGTGTGACCTGTGTATAGCAATCAGTGTGTATCAGGTTATATCAGTGTGACCTGTGTATAGCGATCAGTGTGTATCAGGTGTGTGATGTCAGTGTGACCTGTGTATAGCGATCAGTGTGTATCAGGTGTGTGATGTCAGTGTGACCTGTGTATAGCGATCAGTGTGTATCAGGTGTGTGATATCAGTGTGACCTGTGTATAGTGATCAGTGTGTATCAGGTGTGTGATGTCAGTGTGACCTGTGTATAGCGATCAGTGTGTATCAGGTGTGTGATGTCAGTGTGACCTGTGTATAGTGATCAGTGTGTATCAGGTTATATCAGTGTGACCTGTGTATAGTGATCAGTGTGTATCAGGTGTGTGATGTCAGTGTGACCTGTGTATAGGGATCAGTGTGTATCAGGTGTGTGATGTCAGTGTGACCTGTGTATAGTGATCAGTGTGTATCAGGTTATATCAGTGTGACATGTGTATAGCGATCAGTGTGTATCAGGTGTGTGATGTCAGTGTGACCTGTGTATAGGGATCAGTGTGTATCAGGTGTGTGATGTCAGTGTGACCTGTGTATAGCAATCAGTGTGTATCAGGTTATATCAGTGTGACGTGTATAGTGATCAGTGTGTATCAGGTGTGTGATATCAGTGTGACCTGTGTATAGCGATCAGTGTGTATCAGGTGTGTGATATCAGTGTGACCTGTGTATAGTGATCAGTGTGTATCAGGTGTGTGATATCAGTGTGACCAGTGTATAGTGATCAGTGTGTATCAGGTTATATCAGTGTGACCTGTGTATAGTGATCAGTGTGTATCAGGTGTGTGATGTCAGTGTGACCTGTGTATAGCGATCAGTGTGTATCAGGTGTGTGATGTCAGTGTGACCTGTGTATAGCGATCAGTGTGTATCAGGTGTGTGATATCAGTGTGACCTGTGTATAGTGATCAGTGTGTATCAGGTGTGTGATGTCAGTGTGACCTGTGTATAGTGATCAGTGTGTATCAGGTGTGTGATATCAGTGTGACCTGTGTATAGCGATCAGTGAGTATCAGGTGTGTGATGTCAGTGTGACCTGTATATAGCGATCAGTGTGTATCAGGTGTGTGATGTCAGTGTGACCTGTGTATAGCGATCAGTGTGTATCAGGTGTGTGATATCAGTGTGACCTGTGTTTAGTGATCAGTGTGTATCAGGTGTGTGATATCAGTGTGACCTGTGTATAGCGATCAGTGTGTATCAGGTGTGTGACATCAGTGTGACCTGTGTATAGTGATCAGTGTGTATCAGGTGTGTGATGTCAGTGTGACCTGTGTATAGTGATCAGTGTGTATCAGGTGTGTGATGTCAGTGTGACCTGTGTATAGTGATCAGTGTGTATCAGGTGTGTGATGTCAGTGTGACCTTGCTCACAAGCTTACAATCTACAGAATGGAAGGAGTATGATACATGGGGATAGGTGCTATATACTGCATAGTATCCATGCAGATTGCCCGGTGGCAGGCTGAACGATCAGTCACTCAGGGATGGTGGCCTGTGGTCAGAGGGATACGTCAGAGTAGAAAGAGACCGTACAGATGTGTCCTCATACATCATAGCTGCAGTCACGCCAAACAGCCCCTCTCAGTGCACTCAGTGTGACTCCGCTAGCGGCGGGCACCTTGGTTGCAGCTAGGACACATCAGGAGACTGCGCTGAGTAATGTGATATGCAACACTTGTATACTGAGTGCGACTGAGTCTGAATCTGTACACGACGTGCTACAAGGTAGCAGCTGCAGCTTATTTCCAATACAAGTTCTGTTCTGCTCCATATACACACTCAGTTGCACGTTATGTGTGGACTGTATACAGGGCCGGTTCTAGCCCTTGTGGCGACCCGGGTGGGAAATAGGGGCGTGGCTTCATACAGGGGCGTGGTCAGTTACGCCCCCTGTAGAGTTGTGCCCCCAGTAGCGCCATTTGTGCCCCCAGTAGCGCCATTTGTGCCCCCAGTAGCGCCGCTTAAAAAAAATAATTGAATGCTTACAATCCCCGCTCCTGAGTCCCGGCCGTTGCAGACCTCCACCGGCACCGCTCCTCTCCTCGGATCTATGGGAGAGACGTCATGACGTCTCTCCCATAACACAGCATAGACACTAGAGGTCAATCATGACCCCTAGCGTCTGTACCAGTCCCACAATGCTGTGCGGTGCGCGATGACGTCATCGCGCACCGCACAGCAAAGGTCCTCTCCACGAAGGGAAACTAGACGGATAGCGTCTAGTTCCCTTCACAGCGGGGGACCAGTCCTGCTTGCCCGTGGCAAGATCCGCTACTGACTGTATAGAAGGGATGTAATTGGGAAGAATAGCTTATGGAGGTTGTGCGGGTGGTTCTGGAATATGAAGCTGCCTGATAGGTGGGTTCTCAGGGAATGCTGGAAGGTTTAGAGACTAGAGGAAAGTTGTGTTGTGTCCCAGGCAGGGACTGTGGGTGGACACAATCTTTTGCCCTCTAACTCTTCCAATCTCACTCGTAAGGGATGGCCATCAATAGTTCACCATCGATGGTGCCATCCAACTGTATGTGACATTGATGCAAGAAAACCATCAGTGGGTACCGCTGTGGGACACATAAGGTCAGCATGCCACCCAGAGCAAGGGGTGGGGTTAAACGCCCCCATGCAACGGGGCGGTGGAAAAACCCATTGCTGTGTCTCTTTCATAGAGGGAGGAACATCGATGGCCAAATAATAGCTCATCGTTGGCAAACAATCGATGACCATCCCTACTCGCCTGCGCAGGAACCAGTTCTGTTTTGAGTAAAGTACACAAATGTACACCCTGTATTCTTTTATTTCTTCCTGCACATTTAGGGAGTTGTCCGCTGTGTCTCCATCAGTAGTTGCATCTGCCTAGCCCGTGACTGTGGACAGATATAGTTCAGCTTACGCAGCATCTTAAACGCCACGCTTGGTCTCAGTGCAGACCTCTTGCTAAAGGACGGCGCCCCACCGAGCCAGCCCGCTACCACTGACAGATACAAATAAATGTAATGAAATCTGTGAGCAATTCATAGACTGCTCTGACCTTGAATCCGGCCCAATTTCTCTCTGATCCCTCTGACCCAGAGAGAATTTGCATCCCGGGCTACGGCCATCTGGGTCAGAACAGCGTCCTCATTAATCGTGTAAACACAGGCTGCGCCCGCCAGGTCTCCCCAGCGTATATCAGTCACGCTAATCTGCATATTCCGCCAGACCTTTTGCCCTTTGGCAAAATTCCACCTGCATTGATTTGTTTTTCTTATCCCTTGATGTCTGTGCTGAATCTTTTCCCCCCGACTGTTTTATGATACAGTGAGAAAGGATTACACGACGGCGCTGGTAGGAACGGCGTGTCCCAGCGTTCACCTTCCACGTTCCCATTAAATATATCAGAGCAGCTTTATGGAGCCTACAGAGGCTCTGGGTATATAATGAATGGAAAAAAACAACCTCTTAGGTGTTCTTTGTTGCTGACTTGTGTAGTTGATAATTTAACAGCGTTTAATCAAAGGCTGTTCCGCTACAGCAGGTCCTCACAAGTGCCCGTGCTGCAGTCAGACATATATCTTGCTGGGCTACCGTCAGTGTAACCCTGAGTCTGTACTCTGCAAATGGAATTCTCCACTCACCCTGTGCGTGACATGTGTCTATCACAGGAGAGGCCTGGACACAGGAGGCTGGGAGGTGTTCATAGGAGGACGGCGAGGTTCTGGGAAATGAGATCTTGAATGGATACTAGTCTGCAGGGATCCATTCGAATTCCTGCGCCCTCGGTGTAAACTTTCGGTGGCCGTGTAAGCTTCCGCTGTTATTAGCTAGCGGCAAAAGTAGTAGTAGTGGCAGGTCTTGGTTTTTGGAACAGCTGTTCCATGACCAAAGCAATGCGCATTTGCTTGGGCGCATATTTCCGTGCCGCTGCGAGTTAGAAATATAGTTTCCCTGGGAACCACAGGTGTCTTTATCAGGCTGCCGCCGCTACATCTCATAAGGCGGCCATCTTGGACACACGTTTGGCCGTGTGAAGCTTTTAAACCAAGGGTGACGGAAGATTGCGTCGGCTGGAGTTAAAAGGGGAACGGGTTGACAAAGTAGACTTCTCCAAGTGTCAGAAGTGTCAAGATATCGCTGAGATTTGGGGGGGGCTGCTAACAAAAGGCAGGGTCACATTTGATATGCGGTATCACGAATAGTTCATCACGCATGAAATTGTTCTTGTGCGACAGAACATTACTTTGTTGGCAGAAGCGAGGTCTGGCCTCCTGCGCCTGCGGTTACATGTAGACATGTTTACCCATTTTTGAGTGGTGAAACGTATCAAAGAATGCATTAAGGCACTTATGTCGGTTCTCACCAGCCGAGCACTTCCCAGGCTCCACATTTACCCATCGAGCGGGGGATAGAAACTAGCAATATTCAGGCTACTTTCCAAACACTCTACCACTGAGTAATACAATTAGCGAATCTAGCTGACCCACTTATGGATTAATTTCCCCTTGTACACAATGTGTTTCCTGGTGCTTCCATCTGATCCGTAATACGTCTCTGCTGCGGCACGCGGGGACTTGCTGTTACAGGAGCCGGGGCAACGCGGACACTCTGACCAAGCTCCGATCTTATGAAATAACTTCACGGGCACCACTAATGAAGGGCAATAAATATTATACAATGGGCTTATCGGCGACACAACGCTATTACAACTAATTAGAAGGAGAACGAAAGCAAAAGATGTGCAGAAAGGCCAGAGCGCTTCCCGTCTCAGAAGTACAATTATTGTTCCATTAAGATCTGAACAATGCGTCGTCGTTCATTTAAATAAGCCCCTGCTGACACCTCCAATTGAATGATGAATTAGATGCCCCAGGAGATAGCGCAGCAGTTTCTGTAGCTGAGAATTAGTTCTCTGCTTGTTTCGTGTTAAAAAAAAAAAATATATATATATATATATATATATATATATTTTGTGACAAGAACACTGGGATAGTGTTTGAGGGCAGGTATATTTGTCCCAGGTTCTTGTCTTACATGTTTTAGAAAGTGTTAACTTCTAGGAAAAATGCTTTTTGTTTTGTCTGAACCTTTTCAGTTTGCTGTAAAAGCTGGGTAAAGTCTCTGAGAGAGAGATAAGGCGAGTTCTAGACATTGGGCCCAGTTCGGGTCTTTGGCCTCACAGAGGGCTAATCAGGGTTTCAGCTGTGTAAGAGTGATATAGTGCTTCTAACCTGATTAGTATGGGCAGACTGCCTGGGAAGGCTGCAGGATCTGTGTGTGAGAGACACGCTTTCTGATGCAAGTAAGCTATACAGTATGTACTGAAGAACTCTGTGTTTTGTTTAGTGACAGTTAGGAACATCTTATGTTTAGTTAGTGCCGGACAGGCAAGGTATTTTTATTTTGGGGTTTGTTTTATTTTCTGTTTCAATAAAACTGGCCGGGGTCAGTTGTACCAGAAACTGGACTTGTGTTGTTCCTCAGCTGCTGCGTGCTGCCATATTCCCCAGGAAAAGGCACCTTGCACCCCTACAGTGTTACAACTTGGTGGAGAATGTGAGCAGGCCGTTCTGCGCATAAGTGAAAGCAGCAGCTTTGTGAGGCCTGCAGAAAACGGTGGTTTATGCAGATACAGCCCAGTGTGAAGTTACTGAGACTCACCCCTGAGGGTTTGATATATGTCCTGGGTGAAAGCAGCTGCAAAGCCGCCTGAAAAATCTGTTGACATGGAGGATCTGCTTAAAGCCTTGCTGCAAGCTACAGCGGCTCAGCAGGAGGCCAACCGACAGCAGCAGGTGGCAATGGAGGAAAATAGGAGACAACAGCAGGTGGCAATGGAGGAAAATTGGAGACTACAGCAGGAGGCCAACAGACAGCAGCAGGTGGCAATGGAGGAAAATAAGAGACAACAGCAGGCAGTTGTTGATGAACTTTACAGGCCACAGCGTCAGGATAGAGAGGCCTTAGCAGAAGTGGTGCAGAGACTTGCAGCTCGGGTTGGAGATGTGGCCGTCAGTGCTCCAACCAGCTCTAGTTCTATACGAGCCAGTCACTTCCTGCAGAAAATGACAGAGGCTGATGATGTGGAGGCCTATCTGACCACGTTTGAAAGGACTGCCGAGCGTGAGAACTGGCCGAAAGCACAGTGGGCCAGTCTGCTGGCACCTTTCCTGTCAGGTGAGCCCCAAAAAGCTTACTTTGATTTAAGCCCTGCTGAGGCTCGGGACTATGATAAACTAAAGACTGAGATCCTGACCCGCCTGGGAGTCACGCTGTCAGTACGAGCACAACGGGTGCACCGTTGGCTGTACGCCATGGAGAAGCCTCCGCGCTCCCAGATGCACGACCTTATTCAGCTAACAAAAAAATGGCTGCAGCCAGAGACATTAACTGGTCCCCAGATGGTGGAAAGAGTCGTCATGGACCGCTACTTGAGATCTTTGCCCATGGTCCTGCGCAAGTGGGTGAGCCATGGAAACCCGGGTACTGCTGACCAATTAGTGGACATGGTAGAGAGGTATTTGGCAGCAGAGGAACTACTGATGACCACCCAGCAACCCATAGATCCTCGACAGCGCCCTTCAGTAAAGACTGGTAAGACTGTTCCGTGGGAAAACGTTGCTGGGCGGTTAAGAGAACGCAAGGCTGGAGAGACTGTAAACACTGGCCCTGGAAACAGGCCAATGGGGCTAGAACGGTCTATGCTGCCCAAATGGGTTGATAATCGTGTGGTTAAATGTTTTAGGTGTGGTATGCCAGGTCATGTTATTGCCAATTGCCCAGTCACGCAAGAACCCATGCAATGTGATGCTGCCTTTGAATGTCGCAGAATGTCTTTCTTTGCTAGGTTAGCCTGTACTGTGGTACCTTCACCTGAGCTGGAAAAACAAATGTGTGATGTGTTCTTAGAAGGTAACCGGGTAGAGGCCTTGCTAGATTCAGGAAGTTTAGTTACCCTCGTGAAAGCTGGGTTAGTGAACCCCTTAAAGGTCCAGCAAATACCTATTGGGGTAACTTGCATACATGTGGATACCCAATATTATGCCACTGCTGAGATGAATATAGAAACTTGTTGTGGGTCAGCAATGGTTAAAGTGGGACTGGTCCCTACCTTGGTGCATGAGGCCATAATAGGGAGGGATTTTCCTCATTTTTGGAAACTGTGGGAATCACGGTTATCAACAGATGTGAGAAGTAAAAAGCCAGTTGATAATACCGGTGATTTTATGGATGTACGTGGGTCTTCGGAACTTTCTGGCCCTTTGCCTTTTGCTAGTTTGGCTGGGGAAGTGACAGATGGGGAGTCCAGTGAGGACCCTCTTGCCGGGAACAGAGACATAGTAGTTAGAACTGAAAGCGTGCCTGACCTGGAGGTAAAGAAGGATCTGTTTGCGTCTGAACAGTTAAAGGATCCTACCTTAATAAAGGCTAGAGAGAATGTTAAGATTGTTAATGGGGAACCTGTGGTACCAGGTGACAGGGTTACGTATCCCCACATGGCCATCTGTAATGAGCTCTTGTACCACATTGTCAAAAGGGGTGAGGATGTGGTGGAACAGCTGGTAGTTCCCCAGCCTTATCGGAGAACGGTACTAGATTTAGCTCATAGTCACGTTACCGCAGGACATTTAGGGGCAGAAAAAACCACTGAAAGAGTTTTACAAAGGTTCTTTTGGCCAGGGGTTTATAAAGAAGTGTCTGAATATTGTTCTTCCTGTCCTGAATGCCAGTATCATGCCCCTAGACCCCATTTCAGGAGCCCACTAGTTCCCATGCCTATTATAGAGGTCCCGTTTGACAGAATAGCCATGGATCTCGTGGGGCCCTTGTTAAAGTCTGCTCGGGGCCATCAGTATATCCTGGTAATTATGGACTATGCCACTCGATATCCTGAGGCTGTCCCTTTACGCACTATCACAACCAGGGAGCTGGTGCAGGTATTTAGTAGAGTGGGAATACCAAAAGAAATTTTGACTGACCAAGGTACTCCATTTATGTCAAGGATCATGAAAGAATTGTGCAAGTTATTTAAGGTCACTCACCTCAGGACGTCCATCTACCATCCCCAAACTGACGGGTTGGTGGAAAGGTTTAATAAAACATTAAAAAGTATGTTAAAAAAGGTTGTTGGGAGAGATGGGAAAAACTGGGATTGTTTGTTGCCCTACTTGTTAATGGCCATCAGAGAAGTTCCTCAGTCCTCTACGGGGTTTTCTCCATTTGATTTGTTGTATGGTAGACACCCCAGAGGGCTGTTGGATGTTGCCAAAGAGACGTGGGAAGGACAGCCCACTCCTTATAGAAGCGTTATTGAGCATGTAACACAAATGCAGGATAGGATTGCAGCCGTGGTACCTGTTGTCAGAGAGCACATGGAACAGGCCCAAAGTGCTCAACAGAGGGTCTATAACCGGAGTGCCAAGATACGGGAATTTGCTCCTGGAGATAGAGTTCTTGTTTTGGTACCCACTGTGGAAAGCAAATTCCTAGCTAAATGGCAGGGTCCATTTGAGATTAGGGAAAAAGTGAATGAGGTTAATTACAAAGTATACCAGCCGGGAAAGAGAAAACCCGAACAGATCTACCATGTTAACTTAATCAAACCCTGGAAAGATAGGTTGTCTCTGTCAGCGGAGCCTTGCCCTTCGGTGTCTTCACCCCGGTTGCTTCCCGCAGTGAAGGTGTCAGAGACATTATCAGCTGATCAGAACAATCAGGTTAAAGAATTTCTCATCCAAAATAGGGAGGTATTTTCAGAGCTGCCTGGCCGAACGACCATAATAAAACATGACATTGTCACAGAACCAGGGGTCAGGGTTCATTTAAAGCCATATAGGATTCCTGAAGCTCAGCGAGAAGCTATTTCTAAGGAAGTTAAAACCATGTTAGAACTTGGAGTCATAGAGGAGTCTAACAGTGAGTGGTCCAGTCCCATAGTGCTCATCCCGAAGCCCGACGGTAGCATACGCTTCTGTAATGACTTTCGTAAGTTAAATGAGGTGTCCAAGTTTGACGCATACCCCATGCCCCGTGTGGATGAGCTTGTAGAAAGGCTGGGAACAGCCAGGTTTCTCACCACATTGGACCTGACCAAAGGTTACTGGCAAATACCTTTATCTGATAGCGCCAAAGAAAAAACAGCCTTTTCGGTTCCGGAGGGGCTGTACCAGTATAAGATGTTACCCTTTGGGTTGCATGGGGCTCCAGCAACCTTTCAACGGGCGATGGATAAAATTTTGAGGCCCCATAGAAAATATGCAGCTGCCTATTTGGATGATGTGGTAATTCACAGTACAGACTGGGGGTCACATTTGGTTAAAGTACAAGCAGTACTGGACTCAATCAGAGAGGCAGGGTTAACTGCTAACCCAAAGAAGTGCTGCCTCGCAATGGAGGAGGTCAAATACTTGGGCTTCACCATAGGCAGAGGTCTGATTAGGCCCCAATTGAATAAAGTTGATGCTATTCAAAACTGGCCTCGTCCAGTGAATAAAAAACAGGTAAGGGCTTTTTTGGGAATTACTGGGTACTATAGACGGTTTATTCCTAATTTTGCGACAACAGCGGTGCCGTTGTCAGACCTTACCAAAGGGAAGCAGTCAAATGTGGTGAAATGGAACCCTGATGCAGAAAAGGCGTTCCAAGCGTTAAAAGTGGCTTTGTGTTCACAACCGGTGTTGATAACACCAGATTTTTCAAAAGAATTTGTGGTACAGACAGATGCCTCAGATGTTGGGATAGGTGCTGTGCTGTCCCAAACCAGAGATGGGGACGAACACCCTATCATTTATTTGAGTAGGAAACTCAATGAGCATGAAAAAAGGTATGCCATTGTGGAAAAGGAGGCTTTGGCCATTAAGTGGGCACTAGATACCTTGAGATATTACCTCTTGGGTAGACAATTCAGACTAGTGACAGACCATGCCCCTTTAAAATGGATGTATGTAAATAGAGGCAAGAATGCTCGTGTAACTAGATGGTTTCTAGCGTTGCAGGACTTTAAGTTTACTGTCGAACATAGACCGGGAACACAATTGGCCAACGCAGATGCATTGTCTCGCATCTTCTGTTTGGGGGCTACAAGTGTTCCGGCCCCTAGGTCGAAACAGGGGAGGGGGATATGTGACAAGAACACTGGGATAGTGTTTGAGGGCAGGTATATTTGTCCCAGGTTCTTGTCTTACATGTTTTAGAAAGTGTTAACTTCTAGGAAAAATGCTTTTTGTTTTGTCTGAACCTTTTCAGTTTGCTGTAAAAGCTGGGTAAAGTCTCTGAGAGAGAGATAAGGCGAGTTCTAGACATTGGGCCCAGTTCGGGTCTTTGGCCTCACAGAGGGCTAATCAGGGTTTCAGCTGTGTAAGAGTGATATAGTGCTTCTAACCTGATTAGTATGGGCAGACTGCCTGGGAAGGCTGCAGGATCTGTGTGTGAGAGACACGCTTTCTGATGCAAGTAAGCTATACAGTATGTACTGAAGAACTCTGTGTTTTGTTTAGTGACAGTTAGGAACATCTTATGTTTAGTTAGTGCCGGACAGGCAAGGTATTTTTATTTTGGGGTTTGTTTTATTTTCTGTTTCAATAAAACTGGCCGGGGTCAGTTGTACCAGAAACTGGACTTGTGTTGTTCCTCAGCTGCTGCGTGCTGCCATATTCCCCAGGAAAAGGCACCTTGCACCCCTACAGTGTTACAATTTATATATCTATATACACATAGTACTGTGCAAAAGTTTTAGGCAGGTGTGGAAACAATGCTAGAAGGAATGCTTTCAAAATACTGTAGAAGTGATAATAGTTTATTTTGATCAATTAATAAAATGCAAAGTGAATAAACAGAAGAGAAATCAAAATCAAATCAGTATTTGGTGTGACCGACTGTGGCCGGAGAGGCCTCAGCCACGTGGAAAATGGCCACGGCGGCACTGAAGGGGTTAACCCCTAGTGCCCGACGCCATGTTGCGGACAATAGGCGCTTGGCGTCACTGTTAAACGTACTCACGGCGCTGGGCGCGGACTGTTTAAAAGTTTGTTTAATGATGTGTTTTAACATGTCATATGTAGTGCTCTGTGCACTATTGCAGGAATGCATGTTTAACTGTATTTATTTTATATTCAAGATGTGGTCATCTGTATATTTAAAGAGGAAAATGCACTTACTCTTATAGATGTCTGAATAATCATCTCTTATCCTCTGGAAATAGGAAGTGGCATGCTAATGGCCCTGTCCTAGCAGAGAGGTGTGAAGGACAATACCTTTTGATGTGTAAGTTCCTTAGAGAGAGATGCTAATCACTGGGTCTATGGGCTTGGAACTTGTTTCATGTACCTGATTTGGTTGATGTGCGAGCCCTGAATGGCCGATGTAGGAAGGAAGACTGTTTGTTTGTATTGTAGCCTTCCTGTTGTAATCTCAAACACTGGGTTTGCCTGGAGATGTGAATGAGACAGAAACATTTGTATTTTGAAGCTATGTGATAAATTTATCAATAGTGAATGTTAATCTGATACCAAACGTCTGTGTCACAGGAAGGAGGATATTGTTTTATTGCACTTATATCCTTGTAAAATGTGATTTATTGGTATTTTGTAAAATAACCTGATTGGTTGGAGAAGACAGGGAGGGCTTACCCCCGTGTGATACTGTGTGGAAAATTGACATAAAAAGGAGACCTGCGTGCCTCCAGATTTGTAGTTGTACCATCTTTATTCTGCTGAAACATCTGATTGTATACTGTTGCCCCTAGCAATAGGGAGGAGCCTTTTTAAAGGTTATCATTGAGCAAATAAACATCATTGCCTCAAGAAGATTGCTTCATCTTGTGACCTACAGGGTTAGGCCAAACCTAGCCCCGTCCTCCGGCTGTCCAGGGAAGCAACTAACGTCTCCAAGTTCCGCCCTCCGCCAGCTACCGGTAGAGGCCTAGCAAGTGGCTAGTGGGGATTCGTCAGCACCACACAGGTGTGGTAAGGCAGTGCGTCGTCACATACAGAGCAGAACCGTGGTTCCAAACGCCACGGCAGGTTAGGAGTTTGGTGGTGGCAGTATAAACCCGCCCACAACGCAGTGGGTGGAGTCAGTAACAGGCGGTTACTGACGGTAAGCGGGAATCCCCTATGTGGTCAGGCCTCGTGTGACTTGACCTTCCAATCTGTGCGCAGGAGACGGGACGCGAAAGCGGCGAGTGCTTTCGTACGGAACCGACCTGTCACAGAAATTGGTGGCATAGAGGTGGGATATTCCCATGCGGCTTTTCATCACCCGATTGGAGAAGCCGAGTTACTCAGGAGAGGAGTAACTGCAGCGCAGGAGAACGCACAAGATGGTGGAATTCAACGGAATGTCCAAGGATGATCTGGAGATCGTATGCCAGGAGAAGGGTGTGGATATCCCTTTCAACGCGTCCAGAAGCGTCATGAAGGCGGCGCCCAGGAGCTGGGAGGAGTCCCATCGGGCGGAGGTGGAAAGCACTGATGGCGTCAGCATCGCAGAGGATGGCCCAACAGTGGACCTTCGTAAGGAACCGGTGAGAACCACAAGCCCCGCCCTCTCTCACAGCAGCAATGTTTCCCAGCAATCCCTAGCAGGGCCAGGATCCCAACGTCCCAGGGGGGGCAGTACGGATAGCCTAGCAGATCGGCTAGCGGAATTGGGGGAAAGGGCAACGGAGCAAGAGCGCTTGATCATCATCCAGATGTGGCGTGATGAGCGGGCACCACAGGCCGTGGTACCCCGGGAGCCGTTGTCAGCTGTTGTACACAGATCAGGACGTATTCAGTTTGCCAAGTTTGCAGACAGTGATGGGGACATTGATGGACATTTACAAGTTTTTGAAAGGACTTGCAAACTACACGATCTACCCAAGTCAGAGTGGGTGAGACACCTTGTGCCCACTCTGCATGGAGAGGCCTTGGAGGCCTATCGAGGAGTGGGCACGGAGGTCTGTGGGAACTACGACGATGTCGCGAAGGCCCTCCTCCAGCGATTCTTCATCACTCCAGAGTCTTACAGGAAGAAGTTCAGAGACTTGCCCAAGAATCCTAGCAGCACCCATGAGCAGTTCGCCAACCAGCTGCGGCAGTACGTGGTGAAGTGGGTGAAGGATTCGGAAGCCACTACATGGGACGCACTGATCGACCTGATCTGCAGGGAGCAGTTCTACCGCAGGTGCGCCCCAGAAGTGAAAGAGTGGGCGCTAGATCGGGAGCCACCCAGCTTAAAGATGGCTGCCCAGTTAGCAGACAAATATGTGTCAATTCGGCCACGGGGGCAGAAGCGCCCAGCCAGCAGCCAGCTCCAAAAGACTGTACCACCAAGGGGACCCCTCTCTTCAGCTCATCACCCCCAAAGACAAGCATCTTCCAACCCGGGTGCTCTTGGCCAGCAACCGCACCGTAGCGTCCCTGCAACTGATCAGAGATCATCGATGCCACGACTGGAGAAGAAGTGCTATGGCTGTGGGAAAATCGGACATCTGAGGATGAACTGTCCTGCATCACAAGCACCCCAGACTCGTGCCCCAAATCCGAGTGCTGGAGCCCGGATCGCTTGTTTGACGAGAGGAGATGAGCCTACAGAGACTGTTCCCCCTCCAGTCAGTCCGATGGAGTGTGGCGAGAGACATGTGCACTCTGCGGAGAGAGTCACCTGCATGGCCAAACAGCCCCTACACAACATGTGGAGGCACCTGCAGCCGGTCCACGTTGGACCCCTGCAGGGGGAAGGCCTAAGAGACTCTGGGGCCTCAATCACTGGGGTGATCCCCCACCTTATAGATCCTGCTGCAGTATTGCAGGGTCGCACTGCCAAGGTCACCCTGGCAGATGGAATGGAGAAAGCGGTTCCCATGGCAAGAGTCTACCTGGACTGGGGAGCTGGACCAGAGTTGCGAGAAGTTGCCGTCATGGATGGTCTCCCAACTGATGTGGTCCTGGGAAATGACTTGGGTGGTGGGATCGTCACCACGTTTGCTGGCGCCATTCCCCGGAGTCAAGTTCCACAACCACCGTTGACATCAGCTGCTCCAGCACAGCCCAGCCCAGAGGAAAAGACTACAGCTGCTAGACAACTGCCAGCACAGCCAACCACAGCTTCAACCAGCCCAGAGGATTATAGCGGCTAGATCAGTACATCGACCCCGCATGCCTTTTGCCTCTGGAATGTCTACGTCCCCTAGCAACGCAGAGGATGTCAGTTCCAGCTCGTTTGATCCTGTGGGGGTGCCCAATGATGCTCCTGACCCAAGTGGTTTGCCAACTCCTGCGGTGAGTATGAGAAACCACACTGACTTTTCCATGACTGACCCCTACCAGACTGACCCTAGTAGTCCCCACCTAGATCCCCCAGTAGAGTGTCCCAATTTAGGAGAGATTGAGGGCCACAGGCAGGAGTTTAGGGAGGCTCAACTCTCTGACCCATCCCCGAAAGGCATGAGGCGCCACTCTGGCAGCGGCCTTGACAGGGTTGGGGCGGGAAGTTTGACCTGGCGGGAAGGGTTAAGGTACAGGGTAGCCAGGAAAGTGGGAGGGGATAGACCAGATAGGGAATGTGTCCAACTGGTCCCCCCAGGAAACTTTCCTGCGCAACCGGTGTCGGTTGCCAGCGAAACCCCTTTGGACAGTAACCCTGAGATAGACCGTACCCTGAAGTGCCTGACACAGTGCTTACCCTGGTCTGGAATGTCGGATGACGCCCAGACCAACTGTAGGGCTGGTGCCATGTGTTGGCAGCTGGGGCACTCCAGCGGTTGTGTTGTCTCTGGGCCTTTGCCCATAAGAGAACCCTTGCAGCAAGTTGCTGTGGACATAGCAGGTCCCCTGCCTGTGCGCAGTAGATCAGGGAAGACACGCAGCCTCCCTGTAGTGGATGCCACACAGGATCCAGAGGCTGGTGGTCTGGCCGCCATCACTGTGGCACAGGTAGCGGACGAGGAGGAAGGAGTAGGCCTAGGTGACAGGGTAGGTTTCTCGAGTCATAAGTCGACGGAGGAGGATTGGAGGGCAGGTCTGACAGTTCGGGCAGACAGTTGCCAGATAGGTATGACGGAGGTGCAGTGCCTGGGGCACCTTGTGGGAGGAGACCGGGGTAGGCCCAAACCAGAGGGGGTGGAGGCAACCAGAGGCTGTCCCCGACCCACATCACCCAGACCGGTACTGACCTTAGAACCTGTAAGGCCCTACGGACATGTTGTCATTGACTTTAGTCCTGTAGTGAACCCCTTGACAGAGATGGCTAGGAAGGGCATTCCCAAGTCAGTGGACTTTGCACCCGCTTGCGAGTTGGCATTCCAGTCATTGAAGGAGGCTAGGGTACCCGCTCCAGTGCTGATGGCGCACATTCTTGACCAGGACTGTGTGTTACGAACTACTGCGCCACTGCACGGACTGGGAGCAGTACCGAGTCAGAAAGAGCCATATGGGCAGGAGCACCCTGTGGCCTGTTTGAGCAGAAAACTGCTATGGTGGGAGGTGGGGTATGCCACAATTGGGACACCTTGGGTGGCACTTGTTTGTAACCGGCCCCCCACCGTGGTGACTTACCACCCACCAGTTCGGTGGCTGCAATCTACCTTGGAGAAATTGGACAGACTTTTGTGGTGGAGCCTTGAACTTGGACTTCAGGTGGACTATTTGAACATTGTGCACCCACGAAGAGGGGCCCACTACACTATGGATGAACTGTCTAGGTCGGAGCCTACACCCCCTAGGTAGCGTCCCCCTTCAACACAAGGGACTGCGGGATTAGGACCCAAATCGTTGGGACATGGGTCCCTGGTTGACCCGCTTGAATGGGGGGGGAGGAGTGTGGCCGGAGAGGCCTCAGCCACGTGGAAAATGGCCGCCGCGGCACTGAAGGGGTTAACCCCTAGTGCCCGACGCCATGTTGCGGACAATAGGCGCTTGGCGTCACTGTTAAACGTACTTACGGCGCTGGGCGCGGACTGTTTAAAAGTTTGTTTGATGATGTGTTTTAACATGTCATATGTAGTGCTCTGTGCACAATTGTAAGAATTGCATGTTTAACTGTATTTATTTTATATTCAAGATGTGGTCATCTGTATATTTAAAGAGGAAAATGCACTTACTCTTATAGATGTCTGAATAATCATCTCTTATCCTCTGGAAATAGGAAGTGGCATGCTAATGGCCCTGTCCTAGCAGAGAGGTGTGAAGGACAATACCTTTTGATGTGTAAGTTCCTTAGAGAGAGATGCTAATCACTGGGTCTATGGGCTTGGAACTTGTTTCATGTACCTGATTTGGTTGATGTGCGAGCCCTGAATGGCCGATGTAGGAAGGAAGACTGTTTGTTTGTATTGTAGCCTTCCTGTTGTAATCTCAAACACTGGGTTTGCCTGGAGATGTGAATGAGACAGAAACATTTGTATTTTGAAGCTATGTGATAAATTTATCAATAGTGAATGTTAATCTGATACCAAACGTCTGTGTCAGAGGAAGGAGGATATTGTTTTATTGCACTTATATCCTTGTAAAATGTGATTTATTGGTATTTTGTAAAATAACCTGATTGGTTGGAGAAGACAGGGAGGGCTTACCCCCCTGTGATACTGTGTGGAAAATTGACATAAAAAGGAGACCTGCGTGCCTCCAGATTTGTAGTTGTACCATCTTTATTCTGCTGAAACATCTGATTGTATGCTGTTGCCCCTAGCAATAGGGAGGAGCCTTTTTAAAGGTTATCATTGAGCAAATAAACATCATTGCCTCAAGAAGATTGCTTCATCTTGTGACCTACAGGGTTAGTCCAAACCTAGCCCCATCCTCCGGCTGTCCAGGGAAGCAACTAACGTCTCCAAGTTCCGCCCTCCGCCAGCTACCGGTAGAGGCCTAGCAAGTGGCTAGTGGGGATTCGTCAGCACCACACAGGTGTGGTAAGGCAGTGCGTCGGCACATACAGAACAGAACCGTGGTTCCAAACGCCACGGCAGGTTAGGAGTTTGGTGGTGGCAGCATAAACCCGCCCACAACGCAGTGGGTGGAGTCAGTAACAGGCGGTTACTGACGGTAAGCGGGAATCCCCTATGTGGTCAGGCCTCGTGTGACTTGACCTTCCAATCTGTGCGCAGGAGACGGGACGCGAAAGCGGCGAGTGCTTTCGTACGGAACCGTCCTGTCACACCGACCTTTACCTTTAAAGTAGCATCAATTCTTCTAGGTACACTTGCACACAGTTTTTAAAGGAACTCGACAGGGGGGTTGTTCCAAACATCAAAATTCTAACCACAGATCTTGGTGATGTTAAGGTCAGGTATGTTCAAAGCCCACTATGGCCCTAACTGTGTAGAGTTTGTATGTTCTCCCTATGCTTGCGTGGGTTTCCTCCGGGTACTCGGGTTTCCTTCCAAACTCCAAAAATATACCGGTAGGTTAATGGGCTTCCCAACAAAAAAAATACGTGTGTGTGTGTGTGTGTGTGTGTGTGTGTGTGTATACATGTATCTAGGGAAGACTGGATGGGCCAAGTCATTCTTATCTGCCATCAAATTCTTGTTTCTTGTATATATGACTAGTCCATATTCCGTGTCAGAGTTTCAGGTGTCACACAGACGACCCCTCATTCTGCGTGTACAGCAATGGCGATCATTTATCTGCGGCGTATGGAGAGAGAGATTCTCTGTGCTGCCTGCAAACTGTGTGAGAGATCAATTACCAAACACACAACCGGTACGGAGTAATTAGCACAATTGTAATCATCTCTGTGGAGAGGTCACGCTGCCCTTGTCTAAAATTGGGAGCAGATTACCAATTAGATCAGCGAGGGGCGGGAAGATAACCGATACAATTGTAGATTATTTTCTGTTTACGGCTAGTAATGAAATGATTAGATTAATTGTTCCATTGTATCACGATGAGTAACAAAACCATCTCTCCCCGTAATTCGCTGGCGCAGCTCCAGAACGGGCTCTGATCCATGGACGCTGGAGCTGCTTTCGGTCTCTCTGTATCTCAGATACTGGGTCCAGCTCTCTGTATGGTGGGTTGTCGCATCAAAGCGTGAGATGATTAGATATGCGCGAGACGCCAGGGGCGAGAGTAACATCAATACTCTTACAAAGATTTAAGCTGTCAAAGATTCCCTGTTTTTCATGTTTCTTTCTAAAACACAAAAGTCCGGCGTATGCGCAAAGGAGGAGAGAAGCTGGTCCTCGTTATCTTGTTACATTTTAAAATCTGTCTGTGGATAATTTGAGTTTACCCCTATTCCCTATTTTACCCCCCTTTTCCTGCTTATGGGCCCTCATTCCGAGTTGTTCGCTCGCAAGCTGCTTTTAGCAGCATTGCACACGCTAAGCCGCCGCCTACTGGGAGTGAATCTTAGCTTATCAAAATTGCGAACGAAAGATTCTCAAAATTGCGAATAGAAACTTCTTAGCAGTTTCTGAGTAGCTCGAGACTTACTCTGCCACTGCGATCAGTTCAGTCAGTTTCGTTCCTGGTTTGACGTCACAAACACACCCAGCGTTCGCCCAGACACTCCCCCGTTTCTTCAGACACTCCCGCGTTTTTCCCAGAAACGGCAGCATTTTTTCACACACTCCCATAAAACGTCCAGTTTCCGCCCAGAAACACCCACTTCCTGTCAATCACATTACGATCACCAGAACGTAGAAAAAACCTTGTAATGCCGTGAGTAAAATACCTAACTGCATAGCAAATTTACTTGACGCAGCCGCAGTGCGAACATTGCGCATGCGCAGTTTGCGGAAAATCGCTGCGATGCGATGAAAAAGAACGAGCGAACAACTCGGAATGAGGGCCATGGTCTTCAGACCTGGATGCTTCATCCACTGATTTACATGTTATGGCTGCAGTAAGGGCTTGTCTACAACACGGTGCACACTGTTACACCCCAGAGGGCTTTTCGCGACCGTCGCAGCCACCGACTGCATCTTACGCAGTGACGCAAGTAAGACACCGGGGCATGAATCCAGACATTCTGAGCAACCGTAGGGTTGCTGAGAGATCCGATCGTGTGACCGATGTTCTTCTAATGTTTGCTGTTACCCCCCCCAATTATGGGTGTTTTTGGGGAATAAGCCACAACTATTTTTTGATAAATGGGCAAGCTAGTGCATTGTTCTGTTCTGCCTGAGCGTTACTCCACCTGCTGGTGAGATGTGTGAACAAAGTTCATGTTGCTTTTGTGCAGTTACAGTGCGTTACCTGTCTATCTGTTCTTGTCATTACAGGTTAATCTGCTTGCAGATAGAGTCTTTCCCTGCCTCATTGACTGCACTGTTTACAAAGTGCCAGGGATTTATGTTCACAATGATTGCAACTGACTAATAGAATTGCCCCTCTGTGCCCATTTCTGTTAAAGACAGACACGCAGGATGTGAATGACTCGCCGGTTCCAGGTGAACCATTGTTGGCAGCCCTCAATGCGTAAATGTCTCCGGTCTGTGTAGCACTCATTACAATATTCAAAACACTTTCCTGCACTTCGAGAGTTAAAGTCATTACTGGCGCAGGGAAGGAATGCGTGGAGTGAAGACGGATTTTATATATATATATATATATATATATATATATATATATATATATATATATAAACACTGCTCAAAAAAATAAAGGAAACACTTAAACAACACAATGTAAAGGTGTGTACACACGGTGAGATCCTTGCTATGTCCTATTTTTACTTGAGATTTCCCTTGAACTCCCTGGAGCCCAGATAGTACAGATTTTGACTAACTTTTCTTGAGATCTGTGTTTGTGTGCTTAAGATTTTGGCTTATGTGAGATTTTGGCTTATGTGAGATTTTGACTATCTCATTATAATAGTGGGATGGCATTACAGGGTTGGGGGGAGTGTCTTTTTCGACTGTCAGCCATTTTTAAAACAGTGCATTTTTGCTCTGTGGCTGATTTTTGTTTACATTTTTTTCCAGTGAACCCATGGATTCTACATGGACAAGAGGACCGAGGGGCTGCGTGGGACACTAGGTAAGTATGTGCGAGTGTGTCGGTGTGTGTCAATAAACTTTTACCTTCACAGTGTGTGTGTTTTGTCTTTCTTGGGGTATTTCTTTTGTTGTGGAACTATAGGTACCAGTGGGCCTTTTAATTCTCTGCATGCTGGTACTTGTGGTTCTCCAAGTACCAGCATGTGGGGGAGGCTTGCTGGGACTTGTAGTTCCACAGCAAAAGACAATATTCTTTTTTGACACAATTTTGACAGCCCGGCACCCACCGCCCAAGGGTGCTGGGGACAGCCTCGGGCTTCACCCCTGGCCCTTGGGTGCCTGGAGGTGGGGGGGGGGCTTTATTTAATGGGTCCCCAACACCCCAGGGAACCCCGGCCAGGGGTGACTAGTTGGGGTGTGTGATGCTGCGGCCGCAGGGACCTGTATAAAAGTGTCCCCCGGCTGCGGCATCACCTCCCTGGCTAGTGGAGCCCGGTGCTGGTTTCAAAAATATGGGGGACCCCTACTCTTTTTGTCCCCCGTATTTTTGGAACCAGGACCGGACAAAGAGCCCGGTGCTGGTTGCTTAAATATGGGGGACCCCTACTCCATTTTTCTCTCATATTTTTGAAACCAGGACCGGCTCAAAGAGCCCGAGGCTGGTTATGTTTTTTGGGGGGACATGCACATCATTTTATTTTTTTTTAACACTTTCTTAACATTTTTACACAGAAGCATGCACGGATCTTACTGGTCTGTGTATGCTTCTGAGTAAGGGGTCATTCTGACCTGATTGCTTGCTGCAGTTCATCGCAGCAATCAGGTCAGAAGTGCGCCGAATGGCCGACAGCTGTCGTGGCCTTGCGATCGCCTCTGCCTGATTGACAGGCTGAGGCGGGAGGGGTCGGCACGGTGGCGTTCAGCTGCCGTTTTGTGGGCGCGGTCCGGCCAACGCAGGCGTGGCCAGACTGTACGGGGGGGGGCAGGCCGCAGCAGCGTGGCGTCACACGGAGCCGCTGTGACCCGGCCAACGACGAGTAGCTCCCGGCTAGCACGCAAAAGTTGTGCTGGCTGGGAGTTACTACTGAAGTGCAAAAGCATTGCAGCTGTATGATGCTTTTGCACTTCTGTGGTCCTGACATGCGGGGCAGACTAGCCCTGTGCTGGGCGTCCCCCTGCATGTCTGTGTGCCTGATCGTAGACCTGCAAAATTATACAGGGCTACGATCCGGTCTGAATTAGCCTCTAATAAAACATGACCCCAAAAAAACATAAAAAATATGTGGTTTTCGGCAGTATCCCCCCCCCCCACCTCAGCAACACTCAACTCCCATCCACCCCCCCCCCCCCCAAAAAAAAAACTCCCACCCCCCCAACTAAAAATGCTATAGGGCGTTTTTACTACCTGCCGATAACACAATATAAGCCCCTTTACATTTTTTAAAAAATACACCACACAGTTTGTTTTTTCCAAAACTTTATAAAAATATTAAATGCCAACGCCAACTCTGTCCAGGATTCATAAGCTGTACCATGAGAACGAGTGCCTTTGGACAGGGACTATGCCAACAGAACAGGAATCGGGCATATCCGAGTACAGTAGAGGCAAACAGTGCAATTTTGCCTTGAGTGAAGAACATCATCAAATTTCCAAACAGTCTTGAAGGAACACAGAAGTGCAGACATCACAACGATCCGTAGTCCGGGACAGTGAGGTCACAAAACCGACGCTGAAGTACTAATGACCTCAATACAGTTCACTTTGAGCAAGAGCGTAGGATAAGGTCACCAGCAGATTTTTCAAACAAAACTAAAAAACCGGGTACAAAAAACGAATTATAAATTAAAAAAGCGTGGGTCGCCCAGCACAGAGGACTGTGTACTCTGCATGTCAGAGTACATGCCACTGGACGAGGTGCTAGATTGGGGGGAGGGGCTGGGCTGTGTGGCTCCCGACAGAAAAAAATACGGTTGCTGTGGGGGGTTTACCGGCGCATGCTCCATGGGGGGGTTATTTGGGAAGGGGGGGCGGGCCAAATTTGGGTGATACCAAGGGTCAGTTGGCACTATCTCACACGCCGGTACCAGTGTTTGGCGCCTGCCGCGTGAGATAGCCTTTAGAGACTAACCGTTGGAGGATGAATTTTTGTTCATCCGTCATCAGGCGCATCTTCGATGCAAGAAAATTGGCAAATTGTTGTTCGGCATCCGGGGGCCTATGCAAAACCTCCTCAGCGCGTTGAAAAAACTGCTGGGAGACAGAGGGGTTGCTATAGGGGGCAGAAGCGGTCCTCCTTGCCGTGCGCTTCGGTCTTCCTGGGCGCGCCTGTGGGGGTGCCAACGGCTCCGCCACCGGCTCCGCTATCGGCTCCTCCACTTCTGCCCCTTGGCCTGTGGTAGGCTCCAGCTCCGGGGTAGCATCCTGCAATATAAGAAAAACAAAAATTAGGTCTATGTCAAAATTGGTGGGTGGCATATGAAACAAATGTGTGTGTACTTACCAGATCCAGACTTTCCTGGGCCTCCTCTTCGACAAGAACTGGATACTCTGGATCTAGAGCGTCCCGTGACCTTACCCGCACCTCTTGCTCTATAATGAACTGAATTTGGTCATAGTACCACAGCGTCGGTTTATAGACCTCATCAGTCCCGGCTCCGGATCGCTGTGAATCTTGCACCTTCTTGCGTTCCTTCACGAACACTGTTCGGAAATGTGACATTTTTATCTTCACCCAATTCACATCAGCCGTTGAGTTTCTGCCTCTACTGTACTCAATAAGCTGCTGATATGCCCGATTCCGCTTGATTCTGTTGGCATAGTCCGGGCTTCTGACACGCCACAGGCACTCATTCTGACGGTACAGATCAATGAATCCTGACCAGAATTGGCGGTACTCCTCAGATGACATTGCTGGTTGAAAATAAAATAACACAATTAGCCGACAAAATACAACCGTCACATACAAAAAGCCTAAAAATACTGGCCCTCATTCCGAGTTGATCGGTCGCAAGGCGAATTTAGCAGAGTTACACACGCTAAGCCGCCGCCTACTGGGAGTGAATCTTAGCTTCTTAAAATTGCGACCGATGTATTCGCAATATTGCGATTACTAACTACTTAGCAGTTTCAGAGTAGCTCCAGACTTACTCTGCCTGTGCGATCAGTTCAGTGCTTGTCGTTCCTGGTTGACGTCACAAACACACCCAGCGTTCGCCCAGGCACTCCCACCATTTCTCCGGCCACTCCTGCGTTTTTTCCGGAAACGGTAGCGTTTTCAGCCACACGCCCCTGAAACGCCGTGTTTCCGCCCAGTAACACCCATTTCCTGTCAATCACATTACGATCGCCGGAGCGAAGAAAAAGCCGTGAGTAAAAATACTATCTTCATAGTAAAGTTACTTGGCGCAGTCGCAGTGCGAACATTGCGCATGCGTACTAAGCGGATTTTCACTGCGATGCGATGAAAAATACCGAGCGAACAACTCGGAATGAGGGCCACTATTTTATATATATATATATATATATATATATATATATATCTATACAACGACCAGTCAGGCGGCACTCCAATACCTTCAAGTAAATTACATTAAACAGGCCGGTGCCCTCCCATTGAAGAAAGGAACATTCCTCCCCCAAATATTCATCCTCTGTTCAGGCGGCACTCACGGTGAAGAAACAGGACAAGAGCCAAAGATGCTGTCAGCATCTTTGGCTCTTGTCCTGTTTCTTCGCCGTGAGTGCCGCCTGAACAGAGGATATATATATCTAGATATATATCTAGATATATATATAGTCACAGTGAACAGAGGCGGCACTCTCAGGACTTATAGTGGTAGTACAAATGAAGAAAAAACAGCTAAACCATAGCTCTGTCGATTAACGTTTCGATTTATAGCAAAACCGTCATCAGAATCATATAACACATAATACAAACAAGACATACTTACATAACCTCGTATCCCCCCGTCAGGAAGCCGCCAGCGCCGCGCCGTCTCCCGAGTCAATGACGTCACACATGCGACGCGCGCCCTCCGGCGCGCTCAGGTGACCACCCGGCGTCATGGCAACCTGATACACAAAAATACAAACCAGTGAAAAAAAACATAAAAACAACAGCAGTCGAGTATACTGACATAATTAGGGGTTTAAATAACCATCCTATGTTCATAATGCCTACACCAATGCAGCACAGCCTGAAAACATATTAATGGGCTGTAGCTAATAAAGGAAAAAACATATACCTTGAAGTGAAAAAAAAAAGCATGTAACTAGATCAGAGAAAGGCATACTGAGAATCAGGACCAAACAGATAACCTGAAGAGACAGCTATATTACAAAAAGCAGCTTAAAGGTAACATCTCATTTAAGCCACGCGGAGAGACCGTATCCAGACGGTGAATCCACCGCGATTCTCTCTGCAGCAGTGCCCTGTGTCTGTCACCCCCCCGCATTCTCTTGGGTGCTTGATCAATAATTTTGTAGCGTAAGGTGCTGAGCCCGTGATTGAGTGCCTTAAAATGCCGGGCCACCGGCTGACTATGTGAACCCGTCTGATCAAATGCCTGTCTGATGGCGGACCTATGTAGGGCCATCCGTTCCTTAAATTGCCTTGTGGTCTTCCCCACATAGAGGAGACCACAAGGACAGCGTATAATATAAATGACAAATGTGCTGGAGCACGTCAACACTTGTCGGATGACACACCTCACTCCCGTCTGTGGATGCGGAAAAGAGCTCCCCGTCTCCATGTAGCTACATGTGGTGCACCCAGTGCACCTATAGCATCCTGGTTTTCTAGTCATAAAATTAATGGGGGTCCTGTCTTGAAAGGAAGAAATGTCGTTCTTAACCAACCAATCCTTCAGGTTACGGTCCCTAGCAAAGCTCGGCATAATAGTGGCATTGCGGAGACATGACAGATCCTTATCCGCAGTCACTATCGGCCACAATCTTTTGGCACATTTAGCAATCTCCCCACTGGAAGAATGAAATCTCTGGACAAATGGGACAACCTCTCTGCCCCCCTTCTTTTTGGGACTCTGTCCAAGTGTCTTAGCCCTGGGAATCCTAAGCACCCTTTGTTTGGCCTCAATCAAGGCATCGTACTTGTACCCTCTTACCAAGAATTGACGTACCATGAGGTCTATCTCCTTCTCAGTTTCCACAGGATCATCGGAAATCCGATGAACTCTCAGGAACTGAGAGTAAGGTAGCCCCATCTTCGTCGCATTAGGATGCTGGCTGGCAAAGTGCAGCAGGGTATTTCTATCTGTGCTTTTTTTATGCAATCCTGTATGGATCTGACCCTCACGCAGGGAGATGCAAACATCAAGGTAATTGACAGAAACCTCGCTAATCTCATATGTATACCTAATCATGGTATCCCCAGAGTTGACCTGAATCATTAAATCAATGAAGTCCTGCTTAGGACCCGTCCAGATAAGCAACAAATCATCTATATACCTCACGAAATAACAGATTTTTTCTGCAACAACTGGATCTGCAAAAAAGGTGTCACGTTCTAGGTCGAACATATAGCAGTTGGCGAACGCGGGGGCCACACATGACCCCATCGCGCATCCCTGCCGCTGTATGTACCACCCCTTGTCAAACAGAAAATAATTACGTTTTAATGTCAATTCTAGCAATACTAGAAAAAAAGATACATCAGGTCCATTGTAGATCGGACTAGTGGACAGCAGTCTCCTGACTGCTTCCAACCCTTCCTGATGGGGTATATTCGTATACAGGCTTACTATGTCCATAGTACACAGGAAGCTGCCCACTGGCACTTCTTTAATTGCCTGTAATTTCAAGATGAGTGAGGTCGTGTCCTTCAAATAGGTGGGCTGAACCTGGATAACGGGTTGAAGAAAGTTGTCTAAATATTTGGAAACTTTATAAAAGATAGAATCTCTGGCGGCGATGATTGGCCTGCCCGGCGGCTCTGTCGGGTGCTTGTGCACTTTAGGCAGCGTGTATAATACCGGGGCCACAGGATGTTCTTCAAATAGAGCCATCTGGGTGCTCCTGGTGATAATCCCATCCCTGACTGCTGTTTCCAAAATATTGCTCAGTTCCTGATTATACATCATGGTCGGATCCGCACTTAATTTGGCATAGACAGCTGTATCTCCCAGCTGCCGGTAGATCTCATTCCTATACTGTCCCAGATCTTGTACAACAATTCCGCCCCCCTTGTCGGCGGGGCGGATTATGATGGACTGGTCCTTGCTCAAGAACGCTGGATCAGCAAGTGCTTGAGGTTGATAAACGGGAAGGACAGTATAGACCCAATTTGTCCAAAGTCGAGATGGAAGCACTTAAAGCCTTGAGCAAGGACCAGTCCATCATAATCCGCCCCGCCGACAAGGGGGGCGGAATTGTTGTACAAGATCTGGGACAGTATAGGAATGAGATCTACCGGCAGCTGGGAGATACAGCTGTCTATGCCAAATTAAGTGCGGATCCGACCATGATGTATAATCAGGAACTGAGCAATATTTTGGAAACAGCAGTCAGGGATGGGATTATCACCAGGAGCACCCAGATGGCTCTATTTGAAGAACATCCTGTGGCCCCGGTATTATACACGCTGCCTAAAGTGCACAAGCACCCGACAGAGCCGCCGGGCAGGCCAATCATCGCCGCCAGAGATTCTATCTTTTATAAAGTTTCCAAATATTTAGACAACTTTCTTCAACCCGTTATCCAGGTTCAGCCCACCTATTTGAAGGACACGACCTCACTCATCTTGAAATTACAGGCAATTAAAGAAGTGCCAGTGGGCAGCTTCCTGTGTACTATGGACATAGTAAGCCTGTATACGAATATACCCCATCAGGAAGGGTTGGAAGCAGTCAGGAGACTGCTGTCCACTAGTCCGATCTACAATGGACCTGATGTATCTTTTTTTCTAGTATTGCTAGAATTGACATTAAAACGTAATTATTTTCTGTTTGACAAGGGGTGGTACATACAGCGGCAGGGATGCGCGATGGGGTCATGTGTGGCCCCCGCGTTCGCCAACTGCTATATGTTCGACCTAGAACGTGACACCTTTTTTGCAGATCCAGTTGTTGCAGAAAAAATCTGTTATTTCGTGAGGTATATAGATGATTTGTTGCTTATCTGGACGGGTCCTAAGCAGGACTTCATTGATTTAATGATTCAGGTCAACTCTGGGGATACCATGATTAGGTATACATATGAGATTAGCGAGGTTTCTGTCAATTACCTTGATGTTTGCATCTCCCTGCGTGAGGGTCAGATCCATACAGGATTGCATAAAAAAAGCACAGATAGAAATACCCTGCTGCACTTTGCCAGCCAGCATCCTAATGCGACGAAGATGGGGCTACCTTACTCTCAGTTCCTGAGAGTTCATCGGATTTCCGATGATCCTGTGGAAACTGAGAAGGAGATAGACCTCATGGTACGTCAATTCTTGGTAAGAGGGTACAAGTACGATGCCTTGATTGAGGCCAAACAAAGGGTGCTTAGGATTCCCAGGGCTAAGACACTTGGACAGAGTCCCAAAAAGAAGGGGGGCAGAGAGGTTGTCCCATTTGTCCAGAGATTTCATTCTTCCAGTGGGGAGATTGCTAAATGTGCCAAAAGATTGTGGCCGATAGTGACTGCGGATAAGGATCTGTCATGTCTCCGCAATGCCACTATTATGCCGAGCTTTGCTAGGGACCGTAACCTGAAGGATTGGTTGGTTAAGAACGACATTTCTTCCTTTCAAGACAGGACCCCCATTAATTTTATGACTAGAAAACCAGGATGCTATAGGTGCACTGGGTGCACCACATGTAGCTACATGGAGACGGGGAGCTCTTTTCCGCATCCACAGACGGGAGTGAGGTGTGTCATCCGACAAGTGTTGACGTGCTCCAGCACATTTGTCATTTATATTATACGCTGTCCTTGTGGTCTCCTCTATGTGGGGAAGACCACAAGGCAATTTAAGGAACGGATGGCCCTACATAGGTCCGCCATCAGACAGGCATTTGATCAGACGGGTTCACATAGTCAGCCGGTGGCCCGGCATTTTAAGGCACTCAATCACGGGCTCAGCACCTTACGCTACAAAATTATTGATCAAGCACCCAAGAGAATGCGGGGGGGTGACAGACACAGGGCACTGCTGCAGAGAGAATCGCGGTGGATTCACCGTCTGGATACGGTCTCTCCGCGTGGCTTAAATGAGATGTTACCTTTAAGCTGCTTTTTGTAATATAGCTGTCTCTTCAGGTTATCTGTTTGGTCCTGATTCTCAGTATGCCTTTCTCTGATCTAGTTACATGCTTTTTTTTTTCACTTCAAGGTATATGTTTTTTCCTTTATTAGCTATAGCCCATTAATATGTTTTCAGGCTGTGCTGCATTGGTGTAGGCATTATGAACATAGGATGGTTATTTAAACCCCTAATTATGTCAGTATACTCGACTGCTGTTGTTTTTATGTTTTTTTTCACTGGTTTGTATTTTTGTGTATCAGGTTGCCATGACGCCGGGTGGTCACCTGAGCGCGCCGGAGGGCGCGCGTCGCATGTGTGACGTCATTGACTCGGGAGACGGCGCGGCGCTGGCGGCTTCCTGACGGGGGGATACGAGGTTATGTAAGTATGTCTTGTTTGTATTATGTGTTATATGATTCTGATGACGGTTTTGCTATAAATCGAAACGTTAATCGACAGAGCTATGGTTTAGCTGTTTTTTCTTCATTTGTACTACCACTATAAGTCCTGAGAGTGCCGCCTCTGTTCACTGTGACTATTTAGACCCGAGCCAGGGTTTATTCTTGGAAGGCACCTGGGCATATTTGTCGACTTTGCTGAGTGCCGGTGTATACGGATAGTAGATATATATATATATATATATATATATATATATCTTATCTAGAGATATATATATATATATCACATTAAAATACGCAGCACCCCAAAAATGCATCCCTTAATGTGTCGCCAGCATCTCCCCGGCAAGGGGGCGTGCCATCATTATTTAAATGGGCCTGGCCTCATTTTAATGGGCGTGCCTTGTCTGAAAAGACTACCTCATACCCCAGTATTTGACCGTGTACCAACAGATCACGCCCACCATAGGGAAATAAAAATTCTACCATCTTAAGCCCCACACAGTAATGCCCCCTGCACCATATTATGCCACACACCGCAATGCCCTTGATACATTAAATCCCCACATTACGGCAGGCAAGAGTCCGCATTTTACACATTATGGCAGACAAGAGTCCCCATTTTATACATTACTGCAGGCAAGTGTCCCCCTTTTTACACATTATGGTAGGCACGTGTCCCCATTTTATACATCAGGGCAGAATCCCCATTTTATACATTACTGCAGGCAATTGTCCCCATTTTATACATCACGGCAGGCAAGAGTACACTTTTTACCAGTGGTGTGCGGTGAGGTCAGTGGCTGGTGAGGCACTACAGCCATAATGTTCGCCGAATCCTGCCGATGACCCCTACCGCCGCCGAGCCAATGCCCACTACTGCCTATGAGCCGATGCGCGCTGCCACCACCAATGGCTTACAAACTTGCCCACCATCAACTGACCCAGCCCTCCGCTACTAATTTGCATCTCAGTCCGATGCCGCCAATGCCCCCTGCCTGCCTGCTCATCATACTTGTGATATATTGTACATTTTTATTGAAAAAATAATTAATGTTTGGGACTGGGAAGGGAGTGGGAGGAGGACATGAATGCAATTTTGTTGTCCAGGGCTTCCATTATCTTAATGGAGAAGGGTCTGAATGTGTTAAAAAAGTAAAAAAAAAAAAAAAAAAACGTGGGGTCCACCCTCCTAAGTATAACCAGCCTCGGGCTCTTTGAGCCAGTCCTGGTTGTTTAAATACTGGGAAAAAATTGGACAGAGGTTCCCCGTATTTAGGCAACCAGCATCGGGCTCTTAGTCCGGTCCTGGTTCCAAAAATACGGGGGACAAAAGATGTAGGGGTCCCCCGTATTTTTAAAACCAGCACCGGGCTCCACTAACCAGGGACATAATGCCACAGCCGGGGGACACATTTATGGAGGTCCCTGCGGCCATGGCATTACCCCCCCCAACTAGTCACCCCTGCCCGGGGTTCCCTGGGTGAAGCCCGAGGCTGTCCCCCCCATCCGTGGGCGGTGGATGGGAGGCTGATAGTCATGTGTGTAAAGAAAAGAATATTGTCTTTTGTTGTGGAACTACAAGGCCCAGCAAGCCTCCCCCGCTTGCTGGTACTTGGAGAACCTCAAGTACCAGCATGCAGGGAAATAACGGGGGGTCGCTGGTACCTGTAGTTCTACAACAACAAAAATACCCAAATAAAAACACAACTCGCACACCGTGACAGTAAAAATTTATTAAAACATACTTGCACACTCACACATACTTACCTACATCCCACGCTGATCACGTCCACTTGTCCAGTAGAATCCAATAGGGTAGGGGTACCTGTAAAAATGAAAATTATACTTAACACATCCACAGGAGAGAGAGAGAGAGAGAGAGAGACTCTAACCTGCTGCTGCTGGGAGAGCCGCATACACTGCAGGGCCATGCCGCTGCTCCTGTCAGTGGGAGGACGGAGCCGGCGGAGGAGGGGGGAGAGCCGCATGTGGGAGAGCCCCCCAGTGCCAGATACATTGCCCCACAGTGCCAGATACATTGCCCCACAGTGCCAGATATGCCCCCCCCCCCGTGCCAGCATACATTGCCCCACAGTGCCAGATATGCCCCCCCAGTGCCAGTATACATTGCCCCACAGTGCTAGATATGCCCCCCCCAGTGCCAGTATACATTGCCCCACAGTGCCAGATATGCCCCCCCCCCTGTGCCAGTATACATTGCCCCACAGTGCCAGATATGCCCCCCCCCAGTGCCAGCATACATTGCCCCACAGTGCCAGATATGCCCCCCCAGTGCCAGTATACATTGCCCTACAGTGCCAGATATGCCCCCCCAGTGCCAGCATACATTGCCCCACAGTGCCAGATATGCCCACCCCAGTGCCAGGTTACAATGCCCCACAGTGCCAGATATGCCCCCCCCCCAGTGCCAGTATACATTGCCCCACAGTGCCAGATATGCCCCCCCCCCAGTGCCAGTATACATTGCCCCATAGTGCCAGATATTCCCCCCCCAGTGCCAGCATACATTGCCCCACAGTGCCAGATATGCCCCCCCCAGTGCCAGTATACATTGCCCCACAGTGCCAGATATCCCCCCCCCCCCCCAGTGCCAGTATACATTGCCCCACGGTGCCAGATATGTCCCCCTATGGTGCCAGATATGTCCCCCCACGGTGCCAGATATGTACCCCTACGGTGCCAGATATGTCCCCCCACGGTGCCAGATATGTCCCCCTACGGTGCCAGATATGTCCCCCCACGGTGCCAGATATGTCCCCCTACGGTGCCAGATATGTCCCCCCACGGTGCCAGATATGTCCCTATGTCCCCCTACGATGCCAGATATGTCCCCCTACGGTGCCCCCCAGTGCAGATACGGTGCCCCACAGTGCCAGAAAAATTGCCCCACAGTGCCAGATACGGTGCCCCCCTAGTACCAGATACATTGCCCCCCTAGTGCCAGATACTTTGCCCCACAGTCCCAGATACATTGCCCCCCTAGTGCCAGATACATTGCCCCACAGTGCCAGATATGTCCCCCCAGTGCCAGTATACATTGCCCCACAGTGCCAGATATGCCCCCCCCCAGTGCCAGTATACATTGCCCCACAGTGCCAGATATGCCCCCTCAGTGCCAGTATACATTGCCCCACAGTGCCAGATATTCCCCCCCCCAGTGCCAGCATACATTGCCCCACAGTGCCAGATATGCCCCCCCCCAGTGCCAGTATACATTGCCCCACAGTGCCAGATATCCCCCCCCCCCAGTGCCAGTATACATTGCCCCACGGTGCCAGATATGTCCCCCTATGGTGCCAGATATGTCCCCCCACGGTGCCAGATATGTCCCCCTACGGTGCCAGATATGTCCCCCCACGGTGCCAGATATGTCCCCCCACGGTGCCATATATGTCCCCCCACGGTGCCAGATATGTCCCCCTATGGTGCCAGATATGTCCCCCCACGGTGCCAGATATGTCCCCCTACAGTGCCAGATATGTCCCCCTACGGTGCCCCCCAGTGCAGAACGGTGCCCCACAGTGCCAGAAAAATTGCCCCACAGTGCCAGATACGGGGCCCCCCTAGTACCAGATACAGTGCCCCCCTAGTGCCAGATACTTTGCCCCACAGTCCCAGATACATTGCCCCCCTAGTGCCAGATACATTGCCCCACAGTGCCAGATATGCCCCCCCAGTGCCAGTATACATTGCCCCACAGTGCCAGATATGCCCCCCCAGTGCCAGTATACATTGCCCCACAGTGCCAGATATGCCCCCCCAGTGCCAGTATACATTGCCCCACAGTGCCAGATATGCCCCCCCCCAGTGCCAGTATACATTGCCCCACAGTGCCAGATATGCCCTCCCCCCCAGTGCCAGTATACATTGCCCCACAGAGCCAGATATGCCCCCCCCAGTGCCAGCATACATTGCCCCACAGTGCCAGATATGCCCACCCCAGTGCCAGTATACATTGCCCCACAGTGCCAGATATGCCCACCCCAGTGCCAGCATACATTGCCCCACAGTGCCAGATATGCCCACCCCAGTGCCAGGTTACAATGCCCCACGGTGCCAGATATGTCCCCCTACGGTGCCAGATATCCCCCCCCCCCCCTCCAGTGCCAGTATACATTGCCCCACGGTGCCAGATATGTCCCCCTATGGTGCCAGATATGTCCCCCCACGGTGCCAGATATGTCCCCCTACGGTGCCAGATATGTCCCCCCACGGTGCCAGATATGTCCTCCTACGGTGCCAGATATGTCCCCCTACGGTGCCCCCCAGTGCTGCCCCCCAACCCCGCTGCTGATATACTTACGTTTCCAAGGATGGTTTTCTCCTCCACGTGCTGCCGCTGCTGCTTCTTCCTCCGCGCAGTAAAAAAAATGGACCCGGCGGGGAGTAGCTGGATGACGCAGATCGGCATCGCAAGCTCATATCGCAAGGTACTAGAAACACTTGCGATATGAACTAGATAGTACACCGATCTAGCAAGGATTGACTTGCCAGCACGGTCTATCTTTTCTTGCGATGCCGACCTGGCGGGGACGTGCATTGGGATCGAATCGGGATCGCAAGGTGAAAGTCACCTTGCGATCTGCACTAACTTTTCTTCCGATTTTGACTATATAGTCAGAATCGAAAGAAAAAATCTCACCATGTGTACACACCTTAATTCCAAGTCAGTCCCACTTCTGTGAAATCAAACTGTCCACTTAGGAAGCAACACTGACTGACAATCAATTTCACATGCTGTTGTGCAAATGGAATAGACAACAGGTGGGAATTATAGGCAATTAGCAAGACACCCCCAATAAAGGAGTTGTTCTGCAGGTGGTGACCACAGACCACTTCTCAGCTCCTATGCTTTCTGGCTGATGTTTTGGTCACTTTTGAAAGCTGGCGGTGCTTTCACTCCAGTGGTAGCATGAGACTGAGTCTACAACCCACACAAGTGGCTCAGATAGTGCAGCTCATCCAGGATGGCACATCAATGCAAGCTGTGGCAAGAAGGTTTGCTGTGTCTGTCATCGTAGTGTCCAGAGCATGGAGGCGCTACCAGGAGACAGGCCAGTACATCAGGAGACGTGGTGGCGGCCGTAGGAGGGCAACAACCCAGCAGCAGGACCGCTACCTCCGCCTTTGTGCAAGGAGGAACAGGAGGAGCACTGCCAGAGCCCTGCAAAATGACCTCCAGCAAGCCACAAATGTGCATGTGTCTACTCAAACGATCAGAAACAGACTCCATGAGGGTGGTATGAGGACCCCGACGTCCACAGGTGGGGGTTGTGCTTACAGCCCAACACCGTGCAGGACGTTTGGCATTTGCCAGAGAACACCAAGATTGGCAAATTCGCCACTGGCGCCCTGTGCTCTTCACAGATGAAAGCAGGTTCTCACTGAGCACATGTGACAGACGTGACAGAGTCTGGAGACACCAAGGAGAACGTTCTTCTGCCTGCAACATCCTCCAGCATGACCATTTGGCAGTGGGTCAGTAATGGTGTGGGGTGGCATTTCTTTGGGGGGCCGCACAGCCCTCCATGTGCTCGCCAGAGGTAGCCTGACTGCCATTAGGTACCGAGATGAGATCCTCAGACCCCTTGTGAGACCATATGCTGGTGCGGTTGGCCCTGAGTTCCTCCTAATGCAAGACAATGCTAGACCTCATGTTGCTGGAGTGTGTCAGCAGTTCCTGCAAGACGAAGGCATTAATGCTATGGACTGGCCCGCCCGTTCCCCAGACCTGAATCCAATTGAGCACATCTGGGACATCATGTCTCGCTCCATCCACCAACGCCACGTTGCACCACAGACTGTCCAGGAGTTGGCGGATGCTTTAGTCCAGGTCTGGGAGGAGATCCCTCAGGAGACCATCCACCACCTCATCAGGAGCATGCCCAGGCATTGTAGGGAGGTCATACAGGCACGTGGAGGCCACACACACTACTGAGCCTCATTTTGACTTGTTTTAAGGACATTACATCAAAGTTGGATCAGCCTGTAGTGTGTTTTTCCACTTTAATTTTGAGTGTGACTCCAAATCCAGACCTCCATGGGTTAATAAATTTGATTTCCATTGATGATTTGTGTGTGATTTTGTTGTCAGCACATTCAACTACGTAAAGAACAAAGTATTTAATAAGAATATTTCATTCATTCAGATCTAGGATGTGTTATTTTAGTGTTCCCTTTATTTTTTTTGAGCAGTGTATGTATGTATGTATGTGTGTGTGTGTGTGTGTGTGTGTGTGTGTGTGTGTGTGTGTGTGTGTGTGTATATATATATATATATATATATAAAATAGTTTTTTCCTTTCCCTCTGTCTTTTGCGTTCTGGGTAATTTGCTGAAACAAAAGCAGACACCGGGTTTTAGCAATAATTCTGCTTTTCCTGATTCTGAATGTAAGCCGCCTTCCTGAATGTACTTATAAAGACTTTATTTAAAAGCCGCTGTCTGTAGCTTGGAAATGCACAAATTCTGCATTAGGTGAATCAAAGGAAAAGAAACATCTTTTTCTATTGCTTTGCACAGTAGAGATACAGAGATCCATCCTAATTAGATTTGACAAAACTGTTAGATTAATAGGATTTAACACCAATTGGATTAGCAACAAATACCATTATTAATGCGTTCCTCCTATATTAGCTTAGCAAAGACTTTATGGAAAGGAGTCTTATCAGGCCTGGCCTGTGAGAAGACACAGTGACACAGGCAACTGGGAAATGGTTTATACAGTGTGAAGCAACTTCTGAGTATGTGGGGTTGAGGATCCCTACATCTATATAAGCTTTAGGAGGCATTGACACTTAAAGATATGGATATTATATCTGATCATCCAACATCTGGTTCTTTTTTCTGATTTGGCCATGGCACATCTAAAGTTCCTCGGGGGACTGGCTGTGGCGATTATGGTGGGCACAGATGTGCTCAAACAGACCTATCTGATCCAGATATAGGCCCTCATTCCGAGTTGTTCGCTCGGTAAAAATCTTCGCATCGCAGCGATTTTCCGCTTAATGCGCATGCGCAATGTCCGCACTGCGACTGCGCCAAGTAAATTTGCTATGTAGTTAGGATTTTTACTCACGGCTTTTTCATCGTTCTGGCGATCGTAATGTGATTGACAGGAAATGGGTGTTACTGGGCGGAAACAGGCCGTTTTATGGGCGTGTGGTAAAAAACGCTACCGTTTCCGGAAAAAACGCAGGAGTGGCTGGAGAAACGGGGGAGTGTCTGGGCGAACGCTGGGTGTGTTTGTGACGTCAAACCAGGAATGACAAGCACTGAACTGATCGCAGATGCCGAGTAAGTCTGAAGCTACTCAGAAACTGCTACGAGGTGTGTAATCGCAATATTGCGAATACATCGTTCGCAATTTTAAGATGCTAAGATTCACTCCCAGTAGGCGGCGGCTTAGCATGAGCAAATCTGCTAAAATTCACTTGCGAGCGAACAACTCGGAATGAGGGCCATTAGACAGAAGGTAGAGTGATTGAATGAACTTGTCTGTAAACTTTTACAGAGCTAACCTGTCTGTGGTTGTGACTCCTCCCCTTAACACTTATGATGTGTCTTCACCTAGCAGTCACTGCTAGGTGATTGTTCAGTGATCCTGCATTTGTACACACGCTACAAACATTTGTATGCGAGTTTGGCTTGTGACTTTTGATTTATTCCTTGACCACTCTCCCGTCAGCTCTGTTATTTGGACTCCTGTGTCCTGGCTTTGTTTCTTATCTGATCACATCTGGTGTGTCCATTGTGTTGCTTTTTTTTACCGCTATGTAGTGAATACTGGACTTGTCCCTTGAATCACGCTCCTGTCTCATCCTAGTCTGCTACCATTGCCTTACTGTGCACCAGGCTATTACACTGATCCAGGCTATTACGCCTTTCACTGATCCTTGCTTTGCATACACATTGTCTGTGGACTCCTGCCAGCGGTGTTCTAAGCTTAGGGCTTGATTCAGAGATAGAGACAATGTCGATGTTGAACACAGTGGACTGGTCTAAATTGCAGCTGTTACGGCATTTGTGTCCATCTCTGCATTTCTGTGAGAGATGTATGTGGCCGGTTTCTGCAAGACAGGTGAGCAACAGTCTACGGTAGCTTCTCGGTGGTGGTAGCTCACTAAATGTTACCACCCGGTTCCTCAACGTTCCGATTGGCAGGCCTTCACCTAGTCTTCATCTGACAAGCACGTGGGAAGGGTAAGCTCTTTTACGATGAGTCCTCTCGCTGCCCTCGATCTTCAATCTTCTCCCATTGCCATGATAACTTCTGGTCGCAGTCTTCTTTTGTGGAAGCTTTTCTCCGTTCCCGCTCCACCAACTGTTACCCGCTCGTGCTTGCTAATACCAAAACAAGATGGTGGCACTATGACGTGGCCAGTTCTGATTGGTCAGCTTGCTGTGAGCCATGCTTGGCTTGTGCATGGCTGCAAGTTTGCATTGTTAAACTCTCCCATTTGCTGAGCCTGAATCATTTCAAATTTTTTTAAACCCACCATAGATGGACTTGGAATGATCTGCAGCGAACCCGTTACTGACTATGACGGCTCTTCCTCCAGCGAGGTCAGACGGCATCCTCCGGGCGAGATGAGTTTCTTGTATGCAACTTCTGAGGCCTTGCCGGTCGCAGCTCCACCTACTCAGCTGCGATCTCCTGGCCCAGCACTGGTCTCCGCTCCTTGTTATTGGGGCTGGTGTGCTTGGTATGCCTAGCTGGCAGGTCCCCTAGTGCCTTCAGCGTTTTAATTTGGATGCTCAGCTTGTGTTTAGTCAGGGCTGTTTCTAGCCAATTTGGCTCCCAGTGTGAGATTTAAAAATGCGCCCCACCATGACATAAAAAATGTGCCCCCCCCCCCCCCCCACACACACACACCTAGAAAAAAAAAACTTGCGCGCGCACCCAGCAAGGGGGCGTGACCTCATCTAAATGGGTGTGGCCTCTTTTAAATGGGCATGGCCTCGTCTGAAAAGACTACCTCACAATCCAGTTTTTGACCCTGCTCCAACAGATCACGACCACCACAGGAAAAAAAAATTCTACCATATTAAGCCCCACACAGTAATGCCCCCTGCACCATATTATGCCACACACCGCAATGCCCTTGATACATTAAATCCCCACACTACGGCAGGCAAGAGTCCCGATTTCACACATTACGGCAGGTGTCCCCATTTTACACATTGAGAGAGAGAATACTTACAGAGGCGATTACCGCTCTTCGGCCCGCCTCACCAGTCGCTCCTTGCGCCGGCCTTTCCCTCTTCCTAACTTGGATCCCCTTCTGTACTCCGCTCGGGGGGGGGGGGAGTTTCGCAGAGTGACGGGGTTGCGTCGTGACGTAACAACGCAACCGCGCCATTCCGTGAAACCCCGCCCCCCGAGCGGGTTACTCGGGGAGAAATAGGAGGGGGAAGCAGGGAGCCACAGTTAGTGCCGCGGCGGGCGCCCAGTGCGCTTGCACTGCTCGCCTGCCCCAAGAAACGGCCCTGGGTTTAGTCTTCCTTTGAGCTTGTCAGTCTGGTTATCTCAGGACATAAGAGAGAACTTTCAAAAAGTATTGAGGGTGGTCTCATTTACACCACCCCTTAAGTGAAAAATAGCATTCATAGACCTAGTTACTGACTGCAGCAGCGCAAACATTATTCAGTATTATACGCTGTCTCTCTCTGTATATCCCTCGCTGCGTTATAGCCTATTGTTTCTAAGTGTTTGTGCCAGGATTCTGAAGCTCTCTTTACCCTGCCGAAAAGATCTATATCTCCATAAAGCACCTGCAGTATAGGAGAAGATTCTCCAGCGCCTCACGCCGTCCTCTGTAACTAAATCATTTATTTATTTCTGGCAGCACAGACGCCTGGACGTGTTTCCGCGCTCAACCCTGCGACAGTCACAACTTCTGAGGCTCTTTGATGTTGTGGCGCTAATTCTGTCAAATGTGTTTTTGTTTCAGCCGATTGCATCAGCCCCCGGAAAACCTTATTCCTCGCTGGTAACGCAGAATCGATCCGTCGTTTCCACACAGGGAATAAAAGTTGTTACAAGGATTCTCCCCATCCGCCTTCCCTGTGGGCTGCCGTGTCTGCATTATTCGGCTTCATGTCCCTGTGTGATAGTAAGAGGAGCGTTTCCAGCTGGATGGACCGGCCGGAGAGAGCGTCAGAGTCCGCCATCTGCCCACGTCACGTTGCTCTGGTTGGGCAGTGGGGGGAAGGGGGGGTTCTTCGCACACCTAATGGTGCGTAGCACAGAGATGATGTGGCGAATGGATATAGGGTCCTCGGGGGGATTGGAGAGCGGTCCTATGCTTGTAAAGGTCTTGGCATGGCCCCGCAGTGGGCAGCATTGCTCATCTTCCTTAGTGAAGTAAATTAGGCACTGATGCTCTGTCTCTGTCTCCCTCTCTCGTGTGTGTGTGTGTGTGTGTGTGTGTGTGTGTGTGTGTGTGTGTGTGTGTGTGTGTGTGTGTGTGTGTGTCCCACTCTCTGCTCCCCTGCAAATACTCCTATTTAACACTGGGTGCATGGTACAAAAATCAGCATCACCTAATGCTAATCTGCCAAAACCATTCAGTGCTTTCACGCAGTCTCCCGGGGGCCGATCTCATCTCATTTCATTTCTTCATTCCCAAAGTTCCCTCTTTTGGGTATGATCTGTATATGGATACACCAAGTCCATATACATGTGTTATAGTAGCCACATTATTATAATATTGTTTTAGGGTTTTGTGTCATTATATTCCAGTGCGTATAGTATGACATACTATCCCTGGTATACACTGGGAGGATAGTGATGCATTGGGAGGATGAATCAGGTGGATACATTGGGGGGATGCATCTGGAATGGGAATATACATTGGGGGGGGGGGATGCATTGGTGGGTGGATAAACCGCTGGGGCCCGCGCAGGGCCGGCAACAGAAATCTCGGGGCCCGGTACAGTGATATCTCTGGGGCCCCCTCAGATTATTTAGTGTTATATTTACGCAACAGAATTTGCTGCACTATATAAGAAACTGTTAATAAATCTATATATATATTTATCTATACCTGTATATAAATATGTATATCTCGCCTTCCTCCCCCACACACCCCACAGTCTGTCTCTCCCCAATGACTCCATGCTGCATTCCCACCTTCCTGACCCCGTCCCAAAGCCCTGTACCCCCTCACCAATCCAATCTTACCCCGGGGATACTCACCTGTGCTGTACTTCCCAGTATCCAAACCCCACACAGCAGGAACCATGCTGCCCCCACACCCAACCAGAAGAGGCTGGCACAGGGCACGGTAATCCTGGCCAGTGGAGCTGCTGCTATGTCCTGTAACTTCCTGCAACAGAGCTGGACCCAGAGGAGCGGGCGCACCCTCCACCGCACAGTCCCTGTGTGTGAGAGGCTCCTGTCCCTCTGGGGCTGTGCCCACACCACCTGCAGCTCACTGCCCTATACTGTAGCTCACATTTCTACTGGGCACTAAGTGGCGTATCCTTGGGGCCCCCTCTGATCCTTGGGGCCCGGTACAGGTTTCACCTTTGACGCCCCCTGTCGCTGGCTGTTCATTTTTATTTGTAAATTTTACCGTCATGAATTCAGTGATTGGTGCCACGTTGGTGTCGCCACCAATCAGCATCTTATATTCCTTGGTTCTTCCACAAATCGCTAGCCAAAGCTCTGCAACCCTGTACTTTATGTAATCTGTTATGGTCTCTTGGAAGTTCCACGCCTATTCTCCTTATTCATCCATGTGTGCGATCATTTCCTGGGCGCTTACTGTAATTTCACGTGTGGACGATCCGAACATAAATTCTGCTCCTCAGCCGCCAGATCTGCCCAAATATTGGGGAAAGTTTTAAGAATGATTTAATTTTAGAGTTCACTGAATAATGTTACCTTTATTCTAATTCTGAATAACGTTAACATTATCCTAATTTGTAACCTGGCGTATAACGTTTATCGCGTCCCTTTGCCTTCTCTTATCTGTATGACTTCTGCTACGCTTTCCTTTGGTCTCCATTTTTTAAGAGTCCTTCCCTTGTGTACACCCGTTCAGCCTTATGTGCAAGGTCTGAGGTGGCCACTGTTATTATCCGTGCATGCTATAATACTGATTGGGGCGTCCTTATACGTCCTTGCACTACTAGCCACCTCCCAATCACCGCCCAGAAACGCCCAACACTTTTCTGCCGCATTTTTGATACCACCGTTGGGATTTTCAGACACATGCACACTTGAAGAAAGTAGTTCAACTACGGGAACATTGCGTGCCATGTAAAAGTAGCTTAGCTCTCCCATTGGGGTATACAGTATATACCATCCTCTTTACCTGGCACAGCCTTAGCTGTTGAATAGCCCCCGAATACAGCGCTCTGCGGGCTGCTGGTGAATGACAGAGCACCGCTGACCTTAGATATGGAAGTCCGTGTAATTTAATTTTATGCTTTTGATTTATGAGCGTAGACAAAGAATTAGAATTTATTATTTAATCACAGGACCTGGGGCTTCTGTTTAATGCGGCGGTAATATAATCTGCTACTCCCCAGGAGATACGAGGTGGAGATGAGAATTAGCATCCGGCAGATATCCCGTCCAGAAACTGTGAATCCTCAATGTCAGATGAAGGCAATGCGTGGACTGGAGTATTGTACAGATGTTCTATGTAATGCTGTGTATATATTATGCCATGCACCAGCTCATTAACCTGCTGTTATAACATTAAATCAGGGGGCCACCCTGGAATACCTTCATTATTTATAAATACCTTTACTCAGGTGCGGGTCATGGGATTGGTTCGTTCTCATATACAGCAGTGAGTGGCACCTGTGCCAGGTATCTTGGCGCCAGCATTTAAACGCTGAGAGTGTCATTTACACACATAAGATATTGGTTAATAAAATAGTGCAAGTGAAAAATGTGCGGCGACCAATCAGCTGCTAGCTTTCATTTGTCTGACTAGTATGACACTGCTACAAGCTGACACCTGTCTGGTTGCTATTGGTAACAGAATTCCATTGCTCTTTGCGCCATATAAGTTGTGAGTTGCGACTATTATAAGTGAACGCGACTACCGTGATTGAATTAAATCATTTCTCAACAGTTAATGTATATATGTACCGGATTCAGAGGCAAACGCTGGATTTCTAGAGGGGGGTTTCCAAATGCAGTCCATAATATCCCACTCTGTAGAACACTGGAGAAAGTGGGGGAGCAGTATAAGAACCCAGTAATGACCCTGAACATTAATGTAAACAATGGTCTTTTTATACACTGTATACTGTATGGAAAATAGTAATATTTAACATTATATATGCAGAATACTTCACTTTCTAAGCACACATTCTCCCACCTCATGGTAAGGCTCCTGTTTCTTCTTCCTGGTAACTACTCTCTGGTCTAGTGCACTGATTGAGGACTCAGATCCACACAAACAGCACACTTGGTAGAAGAAGCTTCTGCCACTGGTCATGTCTCTTAAACTGCATGATGTGGTGGCAGCTTTAGTAATTGTATTATATATTATTGCTATTGTCATAATTTGAGCCACTTGCCAAGGAAAGGAGGGGTTTCCGGGCAACTGGAAACCCCCCCCCCCCCCCCCCTGCGTTTGCCTATGGGATTACACTGTATACATTGTCGCACTTTCTCCACTATCTCCTTATTTAATGCGTTGGGAGTTTTTATTTGTAACATTTTGCTACAGAGTTCAGACCCTTCGACCAGACGCGTGTTACTTCTTGGCCCAAATCTGTTCAAAAATATGAAAACGTACAAGAACTTTTTTTCATTTTAGATCAATTATAAAACAAAAAAAAATCAGCAGTACCGTAAGTTCCAAACAGTGGGGCTGATTGGACCGTGCAGCACTCGGCAACGAATTTCACATTTTTAATTGCACACAGTGGACTTGGAACACATTGGGTGCCACATCCAAATCTGACCCATCGCAACAGTTGTGAGATGTACCTTACTGTAAGTGTCATGTGACGTTGGCAGAGACTAGAGGGTGGGGCTCAGTGTAAGAAGACCATGAGATGGGTGTGGCTTAGAGGGTGCGGTTATTGCGTGGATGAAGGGTGCCAGGGTGGCAACAGTGGCACCATGGGCGGCTGCACCACCCAGACACCCCAAGTTAATCCGTGTATTTCTTATCTGTCTTTTGCAAAGTAGTCCCATAAGTTCCAGGTTTAGCGGACGTTTATCTGTCAGTGTCTACAGCAGGGGTGGGGAACCTTTTTTCTACCAAGGGCCATTTGGATATTTATAAAATCCTTCGGGGGCCATACAAAAATTCTCAACTTAAAAAATTACCCTGCCCCACAGTAGGTCTGCACCTTAGAGGTACTGTGTGCGCACGCGCGCCAAAAAAATGTGGCCAATTAAAATGGGACGTGATACACATATGCCCCCAATAGTGCAGTGCCAGATCCACAATTGCCCCCACAGTGCCAGATCCACAATTGCCCCCACAGTGCCAGGTATTCAAATGCCCCCACAGTGCCAGAGCCACAATTGCCCCCACAGTGCCAGGTATGCAAATGCCCCCACAGTGTCAGGTATACAAATGCCCCCACAGTGTCAGGTATACAAATGCCCCCACAGTGCCAGATCCACAAATGCCCCCACAGTGCCAGATCCACAAATGCCATCACAGTGCCCCCCCCCCCCCCCCCTTCTGTGCTGCTCACCGCTGCTGCTCCATCCGGCAGGTGTCAGGACAGGGAGGAGAGCGCGGCTATGTTGGGCAGCGGCGGCGTGTAGGACCTCAAACCAGCCACCGGTTCGTGAGCCAATCAGAGCTCGTGGACTGGCAGCGGCTGCTCCTGATTGGTTGCCGGTCCGCGAGCTCTGATTGGCTCACGAGAAGGCGGCTGGTTTGAGATCTTACCTGCCTCCGGACATAGTAGCTGCGCTCTCCTCCCTGCCCTGACAGCTGAGACATGCCGCCGCCGGACTGAGCGGCGGCATGTCTCACTGACACAAGCGGGTGGGCCTGAACCAACGGCTTTGTGGGCCTTATGCGGCCCACAGGCCGGAGGTTCCCCATCCCTGTTCTACAGTATGTGCCATCAATGCCGTCAGTTATCCAGTCACTAGATATACAGGAGTTACTCCTCTGCAGAGCGAGTGCTGTCTGACTGGGTGTGGTATGTAAGGGCGACCACACTTAGGTCGACACTGTCTAGGTCGACCACTATTGGTCGACAGTAACTAGGTCAACAGGGATTCTAAGTCGACATGTTCTAGGTCAACAGCTCAAAAGGTCGACATGAGTTTTTTGCAAAAGAAAAAATGTGTCCTTTTCTCCGTACAGTGGGCCTAATTCAGACCTGATCGCTCGCTAGCTACTTTTTGCTGCACTGCGATCAGATAGTCGCCGCCTATAGGGGAGTGTATTTTCGCTGTGCAAGTGTGCGATCGCATGTGCAGCCGAGCGGTACAAAAAAACTTTGCACAGTTTCTGAGTTGCCCAGAACTTACTCAGCCGCTGCGATCACTTCAGCCTGTCCGGTCCCGGAATTGACGTCAGACACCCACCCTGCAAACGCCTGGACACGCGTGCGTTTTTCCATCCACTCCCAGAAAACGGTCAGTTGCCACCCGCAAACACCCTCTTCCTGTCAATCTCCTTGCGATCGGCTTTGCAAATGGATTATTTTTTAAATCCATCGCTCAGCAACGATCCGCTTTGTACCCGTACGACGCGCCTGCGCATTGCAGTGCATACGCATGCGCAGTTCTGACCTGATCGCAGCGCAGCGAAAAAACCTAGCGTGCGATTAGGTCTGAATGACCCCCAGTGACCGGGAACCCCAATTAGTGCACCGTGTCCCCTCGAATGGCTCGCTTCACTCGCCAGGTTACAATCCCTAATCGTAGTCCACGTGGATCGTGAAGTATGAAAAAGTTTAAAAAAAAGAAAAAAATTGTGAAAAACCCACGTCAACCTTTTGACCTGTTGACCTAGAACACGTCGACCTAGTTACTGACGACCAATAGTGGTCTAATAGTGTCCTAAGTGTGGTCGCCCTAGAGAATGGATACCGTCTGACGAGTTACTAGGCCTTATCTAGTGTTTCTCACTTTCCTGCGTATTAATATCCCAGACTACGCGGTGGGTAAGACAATCTATCCCACATTTATTATGCGAGCACGCGGCGTGTTGTGCATGAACAAGTCTCAGCAGAGACCGTGGCTGTAATCTCAGTATATACCCAGCTATTTCTTATCTCCAGAAAATGATCTTAGGACCTTGCATGTAATACACGGAGACGCTGCGCACCTCCTGCGGGGCTGAATACAGACATGGCTGAACGTATACTGAGTTTAGGTGAAAATTATTCTCTAACACCAGACTGTGCGCCCATTCCCCCCATTACGTAGGTGATAATTGCGTGAGGTATCAGGCAGTTGTTGGGGAACTTCAGGATAAGAGCTAAATATAAGATATCTGACGGAGTCGGGGTCAGCGCTGATGAGAAAAACCATGCGCTGACAATGGATACAGGATTTCCAGAGTCACAAATATGGTGTCAACAGTTATTTTAACATTCATAGGAGCCTAGTTATCAAAGAGGGAAAATTCCTATTCACAGGGCCGGAGAAGGGTTCCTCGGCACCCTAGGCAAAACTTCAGCCTAGGTCCATGTAGATATGGTTGCACCCAGTGTCGGACTGGGGAATGAAGGGCCCACCGGGGAAGGCCATGTTTAGGAGTGTGGCTAGTCTGCAGAGGGGTTGTGGCCAGCCACCACATTGGTTTGTCTAACCATTAGAGAGTGCATGAGCTGGGCCCCTTGAGATAGATAGATAGATAGATAGATAGATAGTGACAATGCTAAATTCCTTTGTCGTATAAACAACCCTTATGAAGCTAAGAACACTGTACGCTGTTTACTTAAGAAATACCGTAATGATACGCTATTTGCGCAACGATCGCTCAGCCGTAGGCGAGACGCTCAAGCGTCACGTTCGCTCACGGCCCAGCGATCACAGGACACGTTATTGGTTATGTCTAGGGGAAAGATTCGCTGTAACGTAGCGTACGCTCGAGACCACGAGGAGGTCACCAGCGGTGCAGACGCTCACAGCACAATACCTTTATATTTAAACCTTTTAACAATGTAATGCGCTATATACCTTAATGTGAATACAGGGTGTAAATGCAACTTTGTGTAGCCTGACTACCTACAAAGCTGTTTGAGCGTCACCGACGCTCAAGTGAACACTTAACACTATAGTAAATACACAGATACTGTTTTAGGGTTCCAAAGCCTATTATCTGTATTATATCTAGTATACTTGTAAAAGAGTAACACAGTACAAATGATACACTACAATATAACAAAGCCTTCCTAACCAAACACCTAACTAAGGGATAAACTACAATACTATCCTGGCCTAACACAATACAATACAATACTATAAAGTATAGTCTAGGGGAGTTACGAGAGAAAAGAGAAAATAGAGAGAGAGAAATAGACACAGAGGGAGAGAGAGGAATTGGCTCACAGAAAGACAATGATTACGGAGAGAACTTACGCACAAAGGGTATGATCGCCTGCGCCTCGATATCCAGCTCCCGATTATCAGCAGATAACCGTTGATGAGAGAGTGAGAGCTGGATGTGGTCGGCCTGCCTATTTATGCCCCACACACAATGCAATCTCCTGGTCCTACAATCCTTCAGTTTATTGGACACAGGAATTCGGCCCTGTACTGTAACCAAAGGTCATAGGTTGATTCATACAGGTGGGCTGTGCTGAGTTTAAACGGCTCAGGTGGGTGGGAAACTGGGTTTCCCGCCGCATACCTGAGTATGGGTAAATAATAGAAATGGACATAAATTTCTTATGTTCATAACTATTCGCACGAGCGATTAATACGCTCCAAACCAACACCGGAATATTGCTAATTAAATACTCTTCCGATGGGTATCAAACACTGCTGTATGACTCCTGTTAGACCCTTCGTGCAATACAAAGAGGGATTCCTCCGCTCAGGGACATTCTATCTAAACCAAACTTACAGAAACTATTGAGGGGAACATGATCTATAAACGACATTAATTGTGAACCTTTGTAACGAATGAGTCGCACGCTACGATCACATAAACTCTACCGTAAATGCGCATACTGCGCGTGCGAGTGCACGCTATTGCGGGTATGCGCTTCCACGGGAGAGCATACGCATGCGCAGCACGGACCAGTGTGCGGTGCAAATATGGCAGTGTGCATTGAGACATTTTTCTGACTTCGACAGTCCACCCTTTGGCAGTCAATAATAACTGCCACAAAATATTTAAGGAGAAAAATGTAAGTCAGGGGTTAATTGATTTCCATGGTGGGGAAAGGAGGAAGAATGGAGTAGGTGTGAAGAGAGTATGACCTAGTGAGAAAGCAGGAGCATGTGTGTATGAGTCCATGTTTGGGGGGGGGGTCATGTATCATCGTGCCGTACGTGTGGTAAATCAAGCTTCGAGGTATTGCGAAGTATACATTTGAATTCCTTCTTATCCTGTGGTACAGGTCTGTGGATGGGCTGTCAAACTCTACCGAGCTCATTTTGGCTGTGGTTGTAACACAATGGGGATGCACATTTTAGTTGATGATACATGAATTGGGGGGGTATGTGGTTGCTGCTATCTGTACCTGTATTCCCTATCGACTATGTGTGTTATTACCTGAGGGTTGCAGAGATGAAGATAAAGAACACTTACGAAAAATGCAATGATATTCTATGTCAGGTTTATGTACGTTCGTCGATTGAGGTCTTGATTGGTATCGTTTGATTGCAGTCTTCTTCTTTGTGCTTTTGCTCATAAATCGTGAGTAAAGCAAACAACGTCCATGGATTTACAAAAAAAAATGTTGGGCTAGCGTGATTTTAAAGTTCCTAGGGAAACTGGGGTACCCATGGCATTGTCCATAAAATCTTGTATATCAGGTCGTCTGCTCTTCTTCTTTCCATCTTTCCGTTGTCGGCCCCTTGGCTCATCAGGTCCTTCGTCTACGTGGGTCTTTGTACCTCGGAGGAAAACATAGAAATGGGTGAAAGACGGACCGTATACTCATTACATCATTACGTCATGGTTTCTAGCATTGGGTCATAAATCAAATCCAGGTTAATTACAGTTTCCTCACTCCTCAAGCTCATCACTTTCGTACTTTGTTTACACCTCATCAAAGCCTGCCCGCATCTAAATATCAATCCAATAGATATAACGACACCTAAGATACACAGGAGAAACTTTCCAACATCCATTATGATTCCTTGAGCCCATTCTCCCAAACCGGAGAACCAATTTCGCGGGTTCAACCATGACACCCAACCAGTCAGCTCATTACCTACAGCAGCAAGGGTGAGATTGTGTTTCCGACGAAATTCCCACTTTAATTGCAGAATATCATCCATCTTTTGGTCTATGACCTCTACCGGATCCTCGGTACTATTTGTGATGTACGTGCAACACTTTATGCCGTACTGTGTTGCCAATGTAACACAATATCCGCCTGTTACTGCTGTAAGGTAATTAAGAACCATCCTATGCTGAACTAGTTCTGTTTTGTAAGCTTGAAGTTCTCTTCCAGTGTATCTAAACGTGTCATCATACATTTCAGTGATATTATCTAACAAATTGGCGAGTGCGGAAATGTATTTATAATTCATCACTCCTCGAGCGGTACGAGTGAAATCTAACGCTACCAGAACCTGAATCCCGGTGGATTCATGGATAAGATCAGAGGCCGGATGCTCTAACCTTTCTGACAGTTGTCTTTTAACTCGGTGTTCGTAGTGAGTGTGAGTATAAGGAGCTTGGGCACCACGGTGTATGTCCTTCATTTTGTCATGTGTTACAGTCATCACTTCAGGCAATACTTTTCCAATATAACACAATCCTTCAGAGTTTGGGGCAAGCCACTTGTACGCCTTTCTCCCGCATATGAAATATGCATCATCGGGGAGAACATAAGGGACGGAGAAGGACATGACCATGTTACAAACCTTCCAGGTGAAATCTCCTGACCCTAATTCTTCCATCTGCCTAATGCACGTATCGGTCTGTACGATATGTGCACAGTATCCTGGTGATACCTCTCCAACTCTAGTAATCCTATTTCCTAAGGTATATCGATACCGAAAAGATTTTCCTCTACTGGCTATGTGGCGTACGAGCTCTGTATCTGTAGGCATTCTATCTGCTCTGTGTGAAAAGGTCATGGAAAGGTTGCTCCATGACACTTCCCAATTTCCCGGTTTTCTAGGATTGGAGATGTTAAAACATAAGAGGGACCTATCCACATGGTATTGGTGGAGCTTCAAACTAGGAGGGCTGGAGATGTTAAACCTCCGGTCCACCGGTCTCCCACCACTTAGCTCAAGTACTTCCCCTAACGTTAAAGGAAATGGTACTAGCCCTGATTTGCTGTGACCCTGAGGTACTTGAGAGCATACCCAACAATCTGTTTGGTTCAACACGTTACCCACTAGAGAGTGATAGTCACTCAATGGATGCCGGTCCATATGGATATTAAAACTAGATTGGCATTGCTTTATGCATCCATCTTCAACCAGATTACCACAGAGCCTACAGATACAATTTTCCTCAGCTAACAATCCATCACAATTTCTTCTATCGGATCGTTTTCTGATACTCGCCTTTGCTTGTTGGATTGGTTGATCTTGGAAAACTACGCCTCCATCATCATAATCGGAACCCATTCCAGAACCTCTCTCGACCTCTATGGTACTCTCGCCGGAACAGACTGCTCTGGTCAACATCATGGTTAACATCAAAATCCGGATCACAGTCTCTTTGGGCAAGTCCATCTTTGAGGAGGAAATGGAGAAGAATGAGAAAGGGGAAAAAGAAATATCAAGGGAGAAGGGATGGGAAGTGGAGAAAAACAATAAAAGGGAGAAGGGAGTCGACAACTGCTTTCGATCTTCAAGGCTCAGGTGCCGCCTCAGTCCTCCTGGAACAGACACTCCAGTGATACAACCTCTACCGTCTGTTCCTTATCACGGGACTTCTCTGGGTCAGCAACCTTCTTGCAGTGGGATGAATGGACCCAAGTCTCTCTCTCAGCAACCTTCAATGCTGTGGTGCTAGTCAATAAGACCTGGTATGGTCCTTCCCATCTATCAATAAGACAACCTGAGCGTAGAAAATTTCGTATCATTACATAATCCCCAGGTTCAATGTCATGACAATTACTATCTGGTAAATCAGGAATCACCAACTTCAGATTATCATTTTGACTCCTCAACTGCTTACTCATGTTAATCAAGTACTTTACAGTTACTTCATTGTTACATTTCAAATCATCCTGAGGGTTAATCATGACATGCGGTTGTCGACCAAACAGAATTTCAAAAGGAGACAGATTAAGAGGGGACCTGGGAGTGGTTCTGATGCTATACAAAACAATGGGTAAAGCTTCTGGCCACATCAATCCTGTCTCTGCCATTACTTTACTCAATTTATTTTTAATAGTGCTGTTCACTCTTTCGACCTTCGCACTCGCCTGTGGACGGTACGGAGTGTGCAGCTTGCTATCAATTCCCATCAACTTACACATTCCTTGAAAGACATCACCTGTAAAATGGGTACCCCTATCACTTTCAATGATTCTAGGGATACCATATCTACATACAAATTCCTGCACAATTTTCTTAGCTGTAAACATGGCGGTATTTGTAGCTGCTGGAAAAGCTTCGACCCAATTCGAGAAAACATCTATACAAACAAGTACATACTTTAAGTTTCTACATGGGGGCAATTGGATGAAGTCAATTTGTATTACTTGGAAAGGGCCGCCGGCAGGTGGGATATGGGAGGGTTCTGTAGGTATTGCCTTTCCAATATTCTTTCTCAGACAGGTAAGGCATGACATTGCTCTTTTACCAGCATGAGAGGAGAATCCTGGGGCGCACCAGTATGCTCTTACCAATTTGCACATCCCCTCCTTGCCTAGATGAGTCAGCCCGTGAGCTGCTTCAGCCAGACATGGAAGGTATGCCCTGGGGGCCACTGGTTTACCATGTCCATCCGTCCAGAGCCCTGAGGGCTCCTGGCCATATCCCTTTGCCTTCCAGACTGCTCTCTCTTGAGTGGAACACAAACTCTGCATCTCACACAACTTCTGTGTGTTGATGGTATTAAATACCATCAACTGTGTGGTGTCTGTCCGTATGGGGGTAGCAGCTGCAAGCTTTGCAGCTTCGTCTGCTCGGCTGTTACCAAGGGATACTGGGTCTTGGCTATACGTATGTGCTTTACATTTGATAACAGCCACTCTGTCGGGTTCCTGTATCGCTGTTAGAAGCCTTTTTATATACGCTGCATGCGCTATCGGTGTGCCAGCTGCCGTCATGAAATTTCTGAGCCGCCATAGGGCTCCGAAATCATGGACTACCCCGAACGCGTATCTAGAATCGGTGTAGATATTGGCAGACTTACCCTTAGCCAATTCACATGCTCTGGTTAGGGCGACCAGTTCAGCAACCTGGGCTGAGTGAGGTGGGCCTAGCGGTTCCGCTTCTATGGTGTCTTGGTCATCTACGACTGCGTATCCAGTACACAAGTCTCCCGAGTCTGACTGTCTGTGACAACTACCGTCCGTGTAGAACGTGAGTTCTGCATCTTCTAGTGGATTGTCACTGATGTCAGGCCTTGCGGTAAAATTTTGGGTCAAATATTCCATACAATCATGTGCATCCTCCTTTGTATAAAATCCTCCTTCCCCATCACTCTCACCTCCCACCCTTTGTGCCTGTCCAGGCACACCTGGGAGAAATGTTGCAGGGTTTAATGCGCTGCATCTCCTTATGGTGATGTTTACTGGGGCCATTAATGCCAATTCCCATCTCGTAAACCTTGCTGATGAGACATGTCTGGTTTGGGCAGAATTTAATAAGGCAGATACTGCATGTGGTGTATGGATTGTGAGGTTGTGGCCTAGCACGACATCTTCGCTTTTCGTCACTAGCAATGCTATCGCCGCAACGCTACGCAAGCATGTGGGGAGGGACCGCGCTACCGTATCTAGCTGAGCGCTGTAGTATGCAACTGGCCTGCTGGCGTCACCGTGTTTTTGTGTTAGTACACCTGCTGCGCACCCAGCACTTTCTGTTCCGTATAGTTCAAAGGGTTTCCCATAGTCTGGCATACCTAGTGCAGGTGCCTGCGTTAGACACTGTTTGAGTCTCTCAAATGCCGTTTCAGATTCGTCTGTATGCGAAATCCGATCAGGTTTGTTTGAGGAGACCATTTCCTGCAGAGGTAGTGCCAATATGGAAAACCCTGGGATCCAATTACGGCAATACCCACACATTCCTAAAAACGTTCTGATCTGTTGCTGGGTTTGTGGTAGTGTCATGTCTCTAATGGCTTGGATTCTATCAGCGGTCAGGTGTCTCAGTCCTTGTGTTAGACAGTGTCCCAAATATTTTACCTTAGCTTGGCATAATTGTAACTTGTCTTTGGAAACCTTGTGACCTGTGTCTGAAAGGTGAAACAGGAGTTGTTTCGTATCTTTCAGAGAGGCTTCCAGTGAATCTGAACACAGTAGTAAATCGTCCACATACTGTATCAATACTGATCCACTTTCTGGTTGAAAAGACTGTAAACAATCATGCAAAGCCTGAGAAAATATACTTGGACTATCTATGAAACCTTGGGGTAATCGAGTCCACGTGTATTGGACTCCTCTGTATGTAAATGCAAACAAATATTGGCTGTCAGGGTGCAGAGGTACCGAAAAGAAAGCGGAGCAGAGGTCAATGACAGTGAAAAATTTGGCAGTGGGAGGAATTTGCATTAGGATGACAGCTGGATTAGGCACTACAGGGAATTGACTCTCAACTATTTTGTTAATCCCCCTTAGATCCTGCACTAGCCTGTAACCCCTCCCCCCACTCTTTTTAACAGGGAAGATGGGACTATTTGCTGTGCTGGACGTTCTTACTAGAATGCCCTGTTGTAGCAAGCGCTCTATTACGGGAAAAACTCCTAACTCCACCTCTGGCTTCAGAGGATACTGTGGGATTTTTGGAGCTATCCTACCATCTTTTACTTGCACTACTACTGGAGCTACGTTTGCCATTTCTGATAATGCCCGGTGGAAATATTCTGCTGCCGTTTCAGACTCCTTTTGTTTAATGGAGAATAGTTTATTCCATTTAGCAACGGCTGGGAAATATTCTTTTAGCTGCAAATTTATCCTTTTTACATTATCCTGGTCGTACACATCTGTAAGTGGTACCTCTTTGTCTAGTCCACAATCAGCCAAGAATTTAACTGGGTCGACACTGGGGGGTAAGCAAGCTCTTAGCACTACCTGCCAATCCTTATTATTGGGCTCTAAAGTGTTTCCTAGATCCCTGATATATTTTTGGCTTGCCACTAAATCCTTTCTGGGGTCTGGGAATTCAGACACTATGGTCCTTAATTCCATTCTAGTGAACGGGCAATACATGGCGATGTTCCTGATGGGTGTGACTCCTGATGCATCTGTTTTCCCATTGGGAACTACTATCACCTTAACTGGATTAACTCTTATAACTTCACTCTGTGTAGATTCTACAGCTTGGGGTGTAAGTGTTTCAGTGTAATGCATGGTGCCGTACTTACCTGATGACACGACCTCACCTATCCCTCCGCTAGGGGCCTTCACTAATCTCGTGGCTGTTGATGTGCCTACTGTAGTCTCTGAAATGGTGGCTGCGAGAGAGAGAGCTGAAATTGTTGATGGATCGTCTTCTTGATCACACTCCTGGGGAAGGTTCAAAACAGGGTACAACTTGCACGGGTTAATACTTGCATGGGTTATTTGGTTAACATCATTAACATTAACATGGTTACTAAGAGTTTTAGTTTTACAACCCAGTGCGTCTTTCTCCGTAATCAACTTCTCTCCTGATATATATGGTGGAGGAGGAGCTGTGGCTATCAGTTTCCTTACTGCCCCAGATCCTGCCGCCAGAGCCAAACCTCTCTGTATCTCACCTTCCTGGTGCCACAACTGTAAATAATCATAATGCTGAATTCGTCTCTTTGTTGGTTTTACGAGACATATCCTCCTCCTTAAATTTTGTAACACTTCCGGGCTGAAACTACCTATTCTTGGGAACTTGTCCCTGTCTTGTACAGTCATTCTCTCCCATTCATCACATAAAACCTCTGTGTGACTACCGTATTTTTCACACATTACATATCGTGCCGACCCAACTGGTCGGTTCACAGAATCAACCTGAACCAGGGTTGATCGCCCCCTACCTGAGCAACTGGCCCCCATCGTCTGTAGGTGTTGCTTAGTCCTCCTTGGATTTTCTGTATCAAGGTTTTCAGCAAGCCTTTACAGACAACCAAATTACTCCACAGTAGGCCGGCGGTGGCGGTTTACCGAGTACCCCACTCACTCGCCCACCTCGACCAATACGACCTGATCACACCGATATGGTGCTGGCGTACTCGATACAGGGCCCCTATGGAACCTTCAGTTTACTGGAACATATGAGGGATACCCGCAGGACACTTACTCTTTCCAGTAAAGTTTAGGTTGTTGGATAGTTCCTGAGTGACCAGCGAACTTCCCTTCCAAAAATAAAAAATTACACAAATCACGTCAGAATGTACAAATAGCGTTTATGACCTTCGTACACAAATAGTACCGGTCAGGTTTACTAATGCACACAATTACGTGCGGTACAATCGTTCAGCACATAAGCAACTAATCTTATGTGCGGAGCGACCAGTGGAATCGAAAATTTCGGCTGCGAATTCCTTCAGCCAGAGCTTAATGGCCTATATGGGTTCTGCACCAACACCCCAGGCGTTGTGCCACTGGACTTTTATAGCGGACCTTTTTACCTTATGACCTCCTGGTCTTGTTACCTTATGACCTCCTGGTCTTGTTACACTATGACCTCCTGGTCTTGTTACACCTTATGGTCCGCTATACTCTAATGCTCAAATATTTATTTAACCAGAGATGCCTCCCTAGCCACCGTATATGTCACTTACACGTATGTTCCTTGACGAGTACTCGGCTTTCCTTTTGGTTCCCCCTTTAAAATTGTATAAACACACTCACTCAACACATGTACACTTTTGTTTCTACCTCTATTTCTGCGCAGAAATTTGTCTTCAGCCCAAGTGTGTTACTAATTAGGAGCAGGATCTGTTAAACTAAATTTCGGGTTTTCCAAAAATTGATTTGCGTTATTTACCGCGTCGCGTTATCTACCGCTGTGCGTTACTTATCGCCTTTGCGCTAATTATCGCTTTGCGCTAAAATCCACTTTATCACAACTTGAGCTACGTGGACGTAACCAGACGCTACGTTGCGTAATGTACGCTGCGTGCGTCTGCCTTTCGGATTGCGTACGCTAGTCTTTGTTAGCGACACGTGTACGCAATGCAGAGGATCCACCGTAACACAATATTTATCAATGTAGATGATCCCTGATCATCCACCGCAATCCACACTGCACACTGGCTGCCTCGTCTCTAAGACAAAACCGTGTTCTATACTTTAATTATTACTTTTACTATTAAATAACAGCAAATCTCTTTTTGCACTTTCTATCAACTATAAAAATTGGCAAACAGGAATAGTGATATACGAAAAATGAAATATACAAGTGGAAAGAAATGCAGGTATATGCGTGCGTACGCAAGACAAAAGAAAAATAAACAGTTTTAAAAGACACAAGCGTTTTGTTCTTACTTCCGGTTACCGGGTTCCTTCAGCACTCTTTACCTAAGCGAAGCAGACGCTTATCCCGTCAGCAACTGTGAGACAACCTCCCACCCTTTTGCTGGGGGATAAAGTCTGCTGATCTACCTAGTGCAGATGTGAAAAGGACCGGGCGAGCCCGCAATTGACAATGCTAAATTCCTTTGTCGTATAAACAACCCTTATGAAGCTAAGAACACTGTACGCTGTTTACTTAAGAAATACCGTAATGATACGCTATTTGCGCAACGATCGCTCAGCCGTAGGCGAGACGCTCAAGCGTCACGTTCGCTCACGGCCCAGCGATCACAGGACACGTTATTGGTTATGTCTAGGGGAAAGATTCGCTGTAACGTAGCGTACGCTCGAGACCACGAGGAGGTCACCAGCGGTGCAGACGCTCACAGCACAATACCTTTATATTTAAACCTTTTAACAATGTAATGCGCTATATACCTTAATGTGAATACAGGGTGTAAATGCAACTTTGTGTAGCCTGACTACCTACAAAGCTGTTTGAGCGTCACCGACGCTCAAGTGAACACTTAACACTATAGTAAATACACAGATACTGTTTTAGGGTTCCAAAGCCTATTATCTGTATTATATCTAGTATACTTGTAAAAGAGTAACACAGTACAAATGATACACTACAATATAACAAAGCCTTCCTAACCAAACACCTAACTAAGGGATAAACTACAATACTATCCTGGCCTAACACAATACAATACAATACTATAAAGTATAGTCTAGGGGAGTTACGAGAGAAAAGAGAAAATAGAGAGAGAGAAATAGACACAGAGGGAGAGAGAGGAATTGGCTCACAGAAAGACAATGATTACGGAGAGAACTTACGCACAAAGGGTATGATCGCCTGCGCCTCGATATCCAGCTCCCGATTATCAGCAGATAACCGTTGATGAGAGAGTGAGAGCTGGATGTGGTCGGCCTGCCTATTTATGCCCCACACACAATGCAATCTCCTGGTCCTACAATCCTTCAGTTTATTGGACACAGGAATTCGGCCCTGTACTGTAACCAAAGGTCATAGGTTGATTCATACAGGTGGGCTGTGCTGAGTTTAAACGGCTCAGGTGGGTGGGAAACTGGGTTTCCCGCCGCATACCTGAGTATGGGTAAATAATAGAAATGGACATAAATTTCTTATGTTCATAACTATTCGCACGAGCGATTAATACGCTCCAAACCAACACCGGAATATTGCTAATTAAATACTCTTCCGATGGGTATCAAACACTGCTGTATGACTCCTGTTAGACCCTTCGTGCAATACAAAGAGGGATTCCTCCGCTCAGGGACATTCTATCTAAACCAAACTTACAGAAACTATTGAGGGGAACATGATCTATAAACGACATTAATTGTGAACCTTTGTAACGAATGAGTCGCACGCTACGATCACATAAACTCTACCGTAAATGCGCATACTGCGCGTGCGAGTGCACGCTATTGCGGGTATGCGCTTCCACGGGAGAGCATACGCATGCGCAGCACGGACCAGTGTGCGGTGCAAATATGGCAGTGTGCATTGAGACATTTTTCTGACTTCGACAGTAGATAGATAGATAGATAGATAGATAGATAGATAGATAGACTACTCTGCAGTATAAGGCAACATATGTATAATGTATAATTCAAGTACACAATCTGGAACCTGATTCCTAGAGGAGGGTTCCTCGGTAGTGGGGCCCACCGGCGGATTCCCCAGTACCCCTATGGACCAGTCCAACCCTGGTGGCACCTCTAACGCAGTGCCTCCACCCAAGTCTTGCAAGTGGTCTTTGAGGCAGTAGTATCTTTGGAATCAAAGGGTTGACTCTAAAGTCTGGACACCCCCATTGGAAATTGTGGACAAGTGCTTTTTTGTACTAAGGTAGTCCCATAGCTGTTTGAAAAAGAAAAGCGATCTGGAACATTTATTATTGCAAAGCAGAAAAACGAATGCACTTGTATCAGTTAATAGAGTGTACGGTGTATAATAGCTGGGGTAACTAGAAATCTCTGTGTATTATAGATGGGTCACTACAATGCTTTGTGTATTATAAGTGGACACTAAAATGCTCCATGTATTGTAGATATGTCGCAAGAAGGCACTCTGTACTCTATTTCATCACTACAATGCTCTGTGTATTCAGATCGGTTTCTAGAATGCTTTGTGTTGTGGACAGGTCACTAGAATGCTCTGTGTATTGTCAAAACTGTCACTAGTAGAAGAATGGTCTCTGTGTTGTATTTCATAGCTAGAATGCTCTGTGTATTGTAGATGGGTCACAATAATGCTTCGTGTGTTGTATTTAATCACTAGAATGCCCTGTGTATTGTTTATCCGTTACTAAAATGCTCTGTGTTTTGTAGCTGGATCATAAGAATGCCCTGTCAACTTTAAATTGGACACTAGAATGCTCTCTGTATTGTAGCTGGGTCACGAGAATGCTGTTGCATAAAAGCATATGTGGATTAAGGCTCAGGGGTACAAGAGCACAACATTTGGGACGTGGAGATCGGGTTATCGCCGGCAAGTATTCGGCAAGCACATGACAAGGAGGAGTGATCACATATCATGCCCCCATTTCATGTCACACTCGGGGAGTGTACATCACTTCCTCAACTGCTTTGCTACCCCCGCATCTCATGTACAGCAGTTGGCAGAGTTATCTCCCTACCTTTGCCCCCCCCCCCCTCCCCCATTAGACAATTAGACACTGCAGACCACAAATGGAACAATACCCAAAAAGTAGGACTGTCCAGGAAAAATAGGGATGGTTGTGTGTATGCACACATACATATTCATACACATACATAAAGGCACACACATAAACACATACTGTACATACATTTATACAATCACAAACCTATAAACATACTGTACATACTGTCATACACACATACATACAGTCATCCATATAAACATACATACAGACACACACATATACATACAGCCACACACTTATACACATAATACAGCCACACTCTTGTACACATATATACAGCCACACACTTATACACAGTCACACACACATATAATACACATACAAACAGCCACACACTTATACACATACATATAGTCACACGCATATACACATAAATACATTGATACATACAAACACACACACCTTTAAACATACTGTCACACGCATATACACATCCAGTCACACACATACATAGTTCCACACATATATACGTACATACAGTCATACACACACACATATATACATACATACAGTCACACGCACATACGTACGTACGGCCACACACACATACATACAGTCACACACACACACATACTGTATATTATTCAGTCACACATATACATATTAATACATTTATACATATAGTCACATACCTGTAAACATACTGTACTTACATGCACTCACGCATATACACATACATATAGTCACACACTTATACACATACTACACATAGGGGAGTATCCAATTAGAGGTGAAGAAACATCAATTTTTCCCAATGATTCACTCATGTTTTTTTTTTTAGTTTTCGGTAGAAACAACCTAATATTTGGATGAAAACGGGGCTGTTTCCGGGGATTTGGTTTCGCTTGCCTGAGGCAGGTAAAAAAAAATCCCTGTTATGCTGCGTCTCGCACCGGTTTATCGGGGCTAATAGGATAGTCCCCGGCGTGACAATTAGCCGCGGTAATGAAAAGCGTCTAATTGGCTACCCCACATACTGTTGGATAGTCCTCATCTATGTCTGGGTACAGGGTCTGCAGCTGCTCCTCCCCTGCTGCTGCCTCTGACTATACAGGAGGGCTGGCCATCCCTACCCTACAGTCAGCTCCTTGTAGCCGCAGCACCTTCTTTTCTTTTCTCCAGCTCGCAGTGCATTTGTGCTCTCCACTGCAGCGGTATTCAATGCTATGGGGAGTTCCCTGAGAGATGGGGGGGCCCGGGGAACATGCCCTTACCCTGTTAATCTCCTCTGCATAGTTTCAGGTGCACATTCCTAAATGCTACCCTAGCACTAGCATATTCATCCTAAGGGGTGTTTACTATAGGGTTTCAGACCAATAAGAAATTAACTTTCCCCCAAATGCACTAAAACTCACATGCAGGTTCGGAGACCGTCCTTACGATGTGTAAAGAAATAAAATGACTGCAAAATCAACAATTTCCCTTCTACGTTGGTAGCCGGGTCCTTTCTGCTTATACGTGAGCTGCTGACCACACTTGGGCTGCGGCCGTTGCCGGAGAGGTTTGCATTCTGGAACTTGGTAAATCTGACGGAATGAAGCTGCGTCTGCTGTCGGAAATTAAAGGACCCTCCTTCATACATGTGGGGATCTTTAATATTTGTGGGTATCCCAGTATTTTGCGTGTTTTGGGGGGATATCCCACAAATATCATTTCATAAATTGGCCCCTAAATCACGGACAGAAATTGTGTGACTGGAATTTCTTAAAAATACGGAAAGATTTAATTAAAAAACGTAAAACTTTTTTTGGGGCTGGGCCAAGACTGATGCAGAATAAGACTTACAGATATTGGTCACTTTATAGTGGCTTAGTGAGGCCACATCCATTTTATACTGCATTATTTGTCTGTAACGCCATTTTCACCAGCGACAGGGGGTCTCGCACTTTAATAAGTCTTCTTAACTATTTCTTTTATTTTCACCCAACTTATTGTAGACTTTACTATTTTAAAAAGAAACAAACTTTCATCCATTAGTTGGCGGTCATTATGTAAACGAGCTGTTTGAGCGCTCTGCGTATGTAGGATTGCTGCTAAATCACTATAAAAGAGATGTGCACCTCCCCTGGCCTCCGCCCCCTCCCAATGTCATGCCGTAAATGCCTCATTTGTTTGTTTGGCACTAGATGGATTGTATCTGTCACATAATGATTGACATCCCCCAATAAGCATCGCTTCCCCATAAATCATTCTTATGCTGCAGCCTTTACAATAAAGCAATAAACGCTCTTTGTTTCTTAGTGTGATGCTGCTGAACCAGGTCAAAAAACTCACAAGCATTATTTTATTAAATATCCATGCAGCACGGCGTGCCACCAGCTGTCTTGTTGTCTGAATGATAAGTGGCAAGGTATGCACTAATGTGCGTGGAGCGTCACCGCAAAAATTTGTTTTTCAGCGGATGGGGGACTGTGCTAAATTTTCCCAGTATTGGGAAGTGTGCGATGATAAATACGTGAATTGTATAAAACCCATAAAGTAGCGTCAGCTCATCCTTGGGATTAAATCTTTTCAGGATTGTCCTATTGATATCTCCTAATGGATGACCAACGACCTCAAACAAGGAGGAAACAATTCACTTGTAGGCTTGTCACAGTTATAAAGGGATATCGCGCCCAACTCACATTCCTTCCTCTTGTATATATTCGCGTATCCTCCTCTGGTCACTTTACATGTCCCGGATGGACAACCAGCACCTCTAAATAAAAGTAAAGAAGCTTCTCGTAGTGTAAAACCATTTTTATTTTTAATTAACTTGTAATATATACAGCAAAGAGCAAAGAAATCAGACCAACAGACTTCCAATCCAAATATGATGTCCTCCCTTAGGTCAATATAGGTAGCAGTGTCTGCCGACGCGTTTCGACATCCAGTCTTTATCAGGGCACCTGTCTCCACAGTATGTGGCAGTGCAACACCTACCAAACTCCCTCACACGCATACACACACTGATTGGAACAATGCCCTGCTCACGATACTTTCATCCAAAATGGTGACCGTCACGCCAAGACCACTGTGGTTGAAAGGCGCGTTTCAATCCAGAAACCTATATAATGCAAATGACAGCACTGAGGTGGGTCAGGGTCCTGCCGCCGGTCATATACAGCTGTTTCTGCAGTATCCGGAAGGCTGTGATGCATTTTCTGTAATTCCCAACCAATTCATAAGGCAGAACAGCATGAATGCAGGGTGGGGTGTGTGGGCAGATCGGCTGAGACATGCTGCGGGCCCGGGTTGCTACAAGGGATGGGTGATGGGATAACGCAACGGCGTGGCCAAGCCACCCTGTGAAAGCATTAACTAAAAACACTATGAGCCGGGTTCTGAGTACAGAGCTGCAGCGTCCCTGCTCTGCGAGTATTTGGCGGTGTTGCTTCTGCATCTTTACTGCTACACGCCCTTCCCGGGGGTACACCCGTGCGTCTGCATGTGCCATGACTGGGACAGCGCACTATTACCATCCCTAAACTATTATGCATCTGAATTGGCTCCCACTTCAGTGACATTTCTGACCATGCGTCAGTCGCAGCTGTGACTCTTCGCGCAGCGCAATTTGGATGCACAGTAAAATTGCCGAACTCCGACATCGACATTGCATCCAAGTCGGAAACAAGCCGGATGTGCATTTACACAAAGTGGTGACTAGTGCCGGGGGAGGAGCGGCGTTCCCCCTCCTCCATGGCTGACAAGTGCCGCCTGCAGATTAGCTTGTACCCTCCCCACCGCCTCTCTCCTCTCCCCCATGTGTGGCTACTGTAAGGCAGATGCAGGGCTGCTCTGTGCCCTGTGTCGCCCATGCCCCCTGACCGATGATGGTTCTGGAAGAGATGCCACTCTTCCTTAGCATGGGCACTCCATCAGCTCAAGATAGCGGTGAGCCTGGCATTTATCCTTGTTCTCATTCTCACTGCCCCCCCCCTTCAAAAAACAAAACAAAACATGCAAACACTGTCAGACTAAAATAATCATATAAAAAAATGTGACAAAAAGAGGAAACTATTGGACAATATTCCCCTATGTGCCCCAAATGCTCTAAGCGTCACATGCCCCCTGTCACGCCGCCACCCCGTCCGCCTTACTTACCTCTCCGGGCGCGCTGGTCCTCCCTGCGGCCGTCCTCGCTGGCGGCTTCCGTCGCTCGGCCCGGCGTCTGGGCGGGTGATGTCATCAGGCACTTCCCACCAACCAGATGGTGGTGGGAAGTATAAATTCAGGCGTCAGGCACTGCATCAGTGCCTGAGTATCATCTATTCTGCCTACAGAAGTTGTGATCTCCAGTGCTCCCGCATTCGTATTTGAACTTGCACCAGCCTCATGCTAGGTGCAAGAGATATGTCAGACAAAGACAGGCCCGGTGCCATGGGGAAGGGGGGTGGGGGCAAAGGGGACACCTGTACCGGACCCAAGGGTCAAAGGGGCCTCGGGAGTCAGGGAAACAAAATATGGGGCTGCAGGGATTATTGGTACCTTTTAAACTGATCCTGCCTGGGTGCCAGTTGACTTAAAAAGTAAATATGAGTCCAGCTGGCGGCAACATTAACCTCCCCTCCCCCTTACCCTGTCACTTGGTACGATCCCGGTAGTGCTGATGTCATAATGTCGCCACTGCCACCGAGGAGCAGGCCCTAGCCAGCCCAACCTCCTGCCGCTGGTGCCTTACACAAATGTGTGACTGACTCAGATAGAAGGGGTATTTACAGACTGCAGCAGCCACCCGCAGCCCCACCGCTGTGCTGTCCTTACGGGTGGTCTTCAGTATACCGGCGCCAGAATCCCGACCGCCGGCATACCAACACTTTTTCTCCCTCTTGGGGGTCCACGATCCCCCTGGAGGGAGAATAAATAGCGTGGCGCGCTTAGCGCGCCACCGTGGTCGCAGCGTGGCGAGCGCAGCAAGCCCGGAAGGGGCTCATTTGTGCTCGCCACGCTGTCGGTATGCTGGTGGTCAGGATCCTGGAGCCGATATGCTGGTCGCCAGGAGCCCGGCATACCATACTACACCCGTCCTTACAGACAAGACTCAAAAGATTTCTGTGGTCAGCTCTGGACCAGGGCCAGTTCGAGGGCCCTCTGCGCCCCGGGCAGGAATTGGGGGAGTGGCTTAATACAGGGGGCGTGGTCAGTCACGCCCCCTGTACAGTAGTAGCGCCGCTTAAATGCTGAGCGGTGCGCGATGACGTCATCGCGCACCGAACAGCAAAAGGTCCTCTCCACGAAAGGAAACTAGACGCTACGCGTCTAGTTTCCCTTCGTGGAGAGGACCTTTGCTGTGCGGTGCGCGATGACGTCATCGCGCACCGCTCAGCAAAGGTCCTCTCCACGAAGGGAAACTAGACGCGTAGCGTCTAGTTCCCTTCACAGGGGACACAGCAGCGGACAGCACACAGCGGGCAGCGGAGGGCACAGCAGTGGCGGATCTTGCCATGGTGCGGCGCCCTCCGGATGGCGCCAGCGCCCTCCGGAAGGCGGCGCCCCGGGCAAAAGTCCTGCTTGCCCGTGGCAAGATCCGCTACTGCTCTGGACATACACCTTCCCCTTACCCATGACTCACACTCAGCTTTACCTGCAAGTGCACAAAACTCCTGTGACACCTACTTATGGAAATGCTGATCATTATCACCTGTTTGATGTGACTGGTTAATATATACACCTATAATCCTACAAAATCTCAGACTGTGTGCAAGTGTACCTAGAAGAACTGATGTTGTGAAAGCAAAGGGCGGTCACACCAAATATAGATTTGATTTAGATTTCTCTTCTGTTTAATCACTTTGCATTTTGTTAATTGATAAAAATAAAGTATGAACACTTCTATTTCTGAGCATTCTTACTTTGCAGCATGTTTTCCACACCTGCCTAAAACTTTTGAACGGTACTATACTGTGTGTACAAATTGATACACACACACACACACACACACACACACACACACACACACACGACGAGCTGTACTAAAGGAAAAAATGTGGTAAAACCCTCGTTTTCGGGTTTTTAACTGCATGTTCATATGTACTAAGCCCCACGTCCCGAGGCTTCGGTGCAGACTGTAACGCCAGTTATAGAAGCCTATGGGCTTCTTTCCGCATTTTGGGCCTGGGATGGGGAGTAATGTACCTGGTAAGCCGAGGAACCAGAGTAATAGGCCCTACACATTAGGCGATTGGACGAGGTGCCGATGGCCGACCCGGCGGCGGGGGGGAAGTGAAGTTTCTTCACTCCCCCCGTCACCCGGCTCCGTAGAGGTGCAGGCAAATATGGACGATCTCGTCCATATTGGCCTGCATGCACAGCCGACATGGCACCAGCGATGAACGAGCGCGGGGCTACGCATCGTTCATCGCTGGTGCCTCCACATTGCACGATATGAACGTTATCTCGTTCATTAATGAACGAGATCGTTCATATCGTGCAGTGATGTCGGCCAGTGTGTAGGGCCCATAAGTGATGGATCCAATTGTGGACCCCCTCAGAGTCCCCAGAGAGACGCCCTAGAGACTCCTCTCAGAGAGGAGAGGCTGTGGAGGGCCCCTCGCCCCTACCCAAGCGCTGGCTCTGCAGCAGCGTAACAGACCCCAGCATCCTCCTCCCCATATAAGCCACCGGACACGTCACACCACCACAAGCCGTCCCTCCGCTCCCAACCTCTAGGTTGCACTTGCTGAGCCCCGCTGACAGCTGCTGGAGTGCAGCCGGCGTCTGGGCTCCCTCGGTAGTACCACCTCAGTGTCGGCGGCTAATCGCAAAGGACAGCTCTTATCCGGGAGAGCTGTCGTTTGTGGTACTAATCGCATATGTTAGTACATATGCAATTAGTAAACAATGAGGTAAGTGGCAGGATGTACCACAACTGCTTGGCACATTCCACCGAGACACACACACATATATTATACATAGTCATATACACATGTTTAAACAGCCTTCTGTATACACACTTTACACAGTACATATATAGGAACACATAAATAGAGAACCAGAGTAGATCACAATGTACAAAGAGCAGCAGACATTACACCAGCCTGTGGGATGCATGTATAGTACATTTCACCTCATGGACAGTGACAGCTGCCCTGTGGCCATGTGTTTCTTAGCCCATTATTTCCAGCTGCAGCTCAGCCTTTGTTGATCCACCTTCATCATAATTTTAGTGCCGTTGCCCAGCTGCCAAGTTCTTCCCACAGTTGCCGAGAAATAGGTGGAGGGTGAATGGGCGGAGCTTTGGATGGATAGGGGTGGGGCTCGGGGAGTGGGTGGGGCTTCATCTGGTGCGTGATCGTGAGTGGGCAGGGCTTTGGGACTGCTGCAGGGGAATGAGTGTAGCTAAGAATGGCTGTGAGTAAATGGGAGTGGTTAAGGATGGCTCTGCTGTTAATAGCATTTTCTTTCCCCTGACTTGTGCGGCCGTGAGTGGGCGTGGCTTCGGCTAGTGTGTGTAAATCTGGGCGGTGCTTTAGGGCAGCTGCAGTTGAATCCAAATGAGCACGGCTTATGATAGGCGGCGGCGCGGGCGGCGGGTGAATGTGGCTAAGGACACCTGCGGGAGAATGAGCGAGCAATTCTGTTTGTGTTGAACTTGACAGGAATTTTTTGTTTCTTACCTGTCAACATAGGCTAGACTGGAGTGGATCCTTAGGGCCTACTTTTATGGGAGGGCCTGGAGCTGCAGCTCCACCCACCCCATTGTTAATCCGGCCCTGGTTCCTCTTCCCGGTCACCGGAAGAAACCCTGAGTCCACAACACTCCCAAACCAGGTCAGTGATAGTATACTCAGGCCTCATGGACCCGGGGGATCGGAACACGGACTCAAGTGCCATCCAGAATCTGGCTTCCCGAGTACAAAGTCAGGAAGCGGCACAAGGTCAGGTGATGCAGTACCTCCAGGAGTTGTCCGGGCGTCTGGATCAGATTCAGGTGTCCGTAGCCTCGGTAATTCCAGCACCAGTTCCAGTAGCCGCACCAGTTGCCGCTTCCAGCAATGTTCAGCTATTGGCTGGTGCCACTCCGCGCCTTCAGCTGCCTACTCCGTCCCGTTATAATGGGAATCCTAAAAATTGTCTTGGTTTTTTAAACCAATGCGAGGTACATTTCGAGCTACTTGCACATAACTTTCCTACAGACCGGTCCAAGGGGGCATATATTATTTCTCTGCTGGAAGGATCTGCCTTGGATTGGGTGCCTCCATTATGGGAACATTCTGATTCACTGGTTTCCAATTACTCCGAATTCATCACGTCTTTTCGACAAATTTTTGACGAGCCTGGCAGGATGACTTCGGCCTCTTCTGACTTGCTCCGCATCCATCAAGGCTCCCGATCTGTGGGTCAGTATGTGGTTCATTTTCAAACCATTGCCTCTGAACTTCGCTGGAATAATGAGGCTCTGAGAGCTGCTTTCTGGAACGGTCTCTCTGATCGCTTGAAGGATGAGTTGGTCACTCGGGAGCTTCCGGATTCTTTAGAGGAATTGATTTCTCTCTGTGTCAAGGTAGATCTCCGGATGCAAGAACGTGGAGGTGAACGTAGTCGATCGGATCGTTCTAGGTTCCGGCTTCCCCCTGCAAGGCAAGCGGTGGTCCCAAGTCCGGACGAACCCATGCAGATTAACCGATCCCGATTGTCCCCGGAGGAGCGACAGCGTTGTCATGAAGGTAAACTCTGTCTGTACTGCGGAGCTGCGGGTCACTTCATCAAGTCCTGCAAATCCCGTCCGGGCAACGGGCAGGCCTAGCTTGTTCCGGAGGAGTCAAGTTGGGGGTTACGACCAAATCTTCTCCGACTTCGGACTGTTTGCTTCCTGTAACGTTAACCACCAAGGTTACTTCCAAGTCTTTTGAAGCCCTGTTGGACTCCGGGGCTGCGGGGAATTTCGTTTCTTCTCTCTGTGTCCAAAGCCTGAATTTGGAAGTACGGTCCATCGAACGGCCTATTTCCTTGACAGCTATCAATGGTACTAGGATATCCAAGGGTTTCATAACAGAGCGCACAGTTCCAGTTAAATTACAGGTTGGGGCTCTACATCAAGAATATTTAGAATTCCTGGTGATTCCGGAAATGCATCACGATCTGGTTCTCGGAATGCCTTGGCTCAAAATTCACAATCCCCATATCGATTGGAAGACCGCACAGATTCGGTCTTGGAGTTCTTTTTGTCATGCTAACTGTCTCACCCCTGTCTGTCCGCTTCGTGTTTCTACTAAGGCGGAGGAAGAACTTATCCCGGAGGCGTACCAAGAGTTCAAGGATGTTGTGACAGGACAGTCCCATACGAAAGCACTCGCCGCTTTCGCGTCCCGTCTCCTGCGCACAGATTGGAAGGTCAAGTCACACGAGGCCTGACCACATAGGGGATTCCCGCTTACCGTCAGTAACCGCCTGTTACTGACTCCACCCACTGCGCTGTGGGCAGGTTTATGCTGCCACCACCAAACTCCTAACCTGCCGTGGCGTTTGAAACCACGGTTCTGCTCTGTATGTGCCGACGCACTGCCTTACCACACCTGTGTGGTGTTGACGAATCCCCACTAGCCACTTGCTAGGCCTCTACCAGTAGCTGGCGGAAGGTGGAACTTGGAGACGTTAGGTGCTTCCCTGGACAGCCGGAGGATGGGGCTAGGTTTGGCATAACCCTGTATGTCACAAGATGAAGCAATCTTCTTGAGGCAATGATGTTTATTTGCTCAATAATAACCTTTAAAAAGGCTCCTCCCTATTGCTAGGGGCAACAGCATACAATCAGATGTTTCAGCAGAATAAAGATGGTACAATACAATTTCCATGGGCCAACTGCCCTCCTTTTATCCCACTCCAATACACATTACCACAGGGGGTAAGCCCGCCCTGTGGTGTACAACCAATCAATGTTTACCCATGAGCTGTGCATGCCTTGGTCACATGCACAGCTAACATTGTTCTCTATGGAAAGTGGGGAGTGGTCACTCTCCTATGACTGTCCCATCCTGGAGGATCAGGATACGCCCCGGTGCCGTTCAGTCTAGGCTGGGGGAAGTTTTCCCTCCTAAAACTGACTTCCAGAAACCTGCCCGGGACCTAGCCCACTGCCTGCAGCCTGGATTTGGGCTCCAGAGCTGGGCAGCCTAGCTCCCCGGTCCAGGTTTCCAGGCCACTACGGGTGACCTCCATGGAGCTCCAGAAAACCACTCAGCTTGTTTCAAAGCTGAACTTCTTCTCTCTCTCCCAATGCCCCTTTCAAGTGTGAGGCTGGATGGGAAAGTATTCCGTTTTTGGGGGAAAGGTCTGGGAGAATCCATCAGCCTGCACAGCCATGGATTCCCCCCTCCTGGGACACACAACCAAGTAAGTGCATTTTACCTCTAAATACATCACATTTAAAATACACTGTACATTCCCCTTTAAATATACACTGAGCCTGTGCTCTGCACAGGATCTACATACCCAGGCACTGCAGTGCCTTACAACACACTGTATATGTTATTACATTTAAAACAATGTCTTTGTTTTTTCTACATACTGTCCCCTAGTCCTGCAGCCTGGCTGCTAGGACTCTGTCTGTGCTGGAGGTATGGGGTTGGCTTCCCCCATCCTCCAGCCTGTCTGCCTGCCACTGGGGTCCAGGGAGCTGGCTCTCCCTGTCCCCCCAGTGGGGCACTCATTTTGTGGCCTCGCCGCACGGAGCGGCGCACCCCCCTGATCCGAAGCCCGGCGGCCCGGGACACTTGTCCCGGTCGCTGTGGCTCTGTCTCTGTTGCAGCGCTGAGGTGCCGGGAGCGTAGCTCCCGGACCCCAGCACTTACCAACCTAATCATCCCCCCGCCGCTAGGGAGCCGGCTAGCCCGGTCCCCCATGAGCCGCGCACTCTGGTGGCCTCGCCGCGCAGGGGGCCGGCTAGCCCGGTCCCCTGTATGCGGCGCTGAGATCTGGTGCCCTCGCCGCAGCGTCCGGCAGGGAGCCAGGCTGTGACGCACCCCCCCTGACGCCCAGCAGCCCGGGACGTTCGTCCCGGCTGCCGCGGCTGGCCGCCTTCAGTGTGCTGAGGCGCCGGGAGCAGAGCTCCCGTCCCCCAGCACAGGCAACCCCCAGAGCGCGCTGCAGCGGGAGCCGAGCTCCCAGCCACAGCGGCTCACCCTTCTCCCCCCCGGCGCACACACAGCTCAGTGCGCCGGGGGCTGTGCTCACCGCTGCCATTGCCGGGAGCAGAGCTCCCGGACCCTGGCGGTCAGCGGTGCACCCTGATCGCTGCAGCAGGAGCTGATCTCCCGGCTGCAGCGGTTCACCTCTCCCCCGGCGCGCACACTCTGCTCAGCGCGCCGGGGGCTGCCCTCACTGCCGCGGTCTCCAGAGAGGTCCGGGACTGCGGTGACACATTTAAAAATACAGATTTTAAACACTTATACAAACATGGCGCCTAGCTCCCACAATATTTTAAATATGGCGCCAAGCGCCCATTGTCCTGTCAATGGCGCCGGGCACTAGGGGTTAACCCCTTCAGTGCCGCAGTGGCCATTTTCCACGTGGCTGGGGCCTCTCCAGCCACACTCCTCCCCCCCCCCATTCAAGCGGGTCAACCAGGGACCCATGTCCCAACGATTTGGGTCCTGGTCCCGCAGTCCGTTGGGGTGAAGGGGATGCTACCTGGGGGGTGTAGGCTCCGGCCTAGACAGTTCATCCCTAGTGTAGTGGGCCTGTCTTCGTGGGTGCACAATGTTCAAATAGTCCACCTGAAGTCCAAGTTCAAGGCTCCACCACAAAAGTCTGTCCAATTTCCCCAAGGTAGGTTGCCGCCACCTAACAGGTGGGTGGTAAGTCACCACGGTGGGGGGCTGGTTACAAACAAGTGCCACCCACGGTGTTCCAATTGTGGCATACCCCAACTCCCACAATAGCAGTATACTGCTCAAACAGGCCACAGGGTGCTCCTGCTCATATGGCTCTTTCTGGCTCGGTACTACTCCCAGTCCGTGCAGTGGCGCAGTAGTTCGTAACACACAGCCCTGGTCAAGAATGTGCGCCATCAGCACTGGAGCGGGTACCTGAGTCTCCTTCAATGACTGGAATGCCAACTCGCAAACGGGTGCAAAGTCCACTGACTTGGGAATGCCCTTCCTAGCCATCTCTGTCAAGGGGTTCACTACAGGACTAAAGTCAATGACAACGTGTCCGTAGGGCCTTACAGGTTCTAAGGTCAGTACCGGTCTGGTTGATGTGGGTCGGGGACAGCCTCTGGTTGCCTCCACCCCCTCTGGTTTGGGCCTACCCCTGTCTCCTCCCACATGGTGCCCCAGGCACTGCACCTCCGTCATACCTATCTGGCAACTGTCTGCCTGAACTGTCAGAGACTTGCCCAAGAATCCTAGCAGCACCCATGAGCAGTTCGCCACCCAGCTGCGGCAGTACGTGGTGAAGTGGGTGAAGGATTCGGAAGCCACTACATGGGAAGCACTGATTGACCTGATCTGCAGGTAGCAGTTCTACCGCAGGTGCGCCTCAGAAGTGAAGGAGTGGGTGCTAGATCGGGAGCCACCCAGCTTAAAGATTGCTGCCCAGTTAGCAGACAAGTATGTGGCAATTCGGCCGCAGGTGCAGAAGCGCCCAACCAGCAGCCAGCCCCAAAAGACTGTACCACCAGGGGGACACCCCTCTTCAGCTCATCGCCCCCCAAAGCAAGCATCTTCCAACCCGGGTGCTTTTGACCAGCAACCGCCCCGCAGTGCCCCTGCCAGTAATCAGAGGACATCGGGGCCACACCTGGACAAAAAGTGCTATGGCTGTGGGAAAATCGGACATCTGAGGATGAACTGTCCTGCATCCCAAGCACCCCAGACTCGTGCCCCAAATCCGAGTGCTGGAGCCCGGATTGCTTGCTTAACCCGGGGAGATGAGCTTCCAGAGACTGTACCCCCTCCAGTCAGTCCGATGGAGTGTGGCGAGAAGCAGGTGGACTCCGCGGAAAGAGTCACCTGTATGGCTTAGAAGCCCCCACCAAATATGTGGCGCACCTGCAGCCGGTCCAAGTGGGGTCCCTGCAGGGTGAAGGCTTAAGAGACTCTGAGGCCTCCATAACTGTTGTAAGCCCCCACCTTGTCGATCCCACTGCTGCCACCAATTTCTGTGACAGGACGGTCCCGTACGAAAGCACTCGCTGCTTTCGCGTCCCGTCTCCTGTGCACAGATTGGAAGGTCAAGTCACACGAGGCCTGACCACATAGGGGATTCCCGCTTACCGTCAGTAACCACCTGTTACTGACTCCACCCACTGCGCTGTGGGCGGGTTTATGCTGCCACCACCAAACTCCTAACCTGCCGTGGCGTTTGGAACCACGGTTCTGCTCTGTATGTGCCGACGCACTGCCTTACCACACCTGTGTGGTGTTGACGAATCCCCACTAGCCACTTGCTAGGCCTCTACCGGTAGCTGGCGGTAGGCGGAACTTGGAGACGTTAGGTGCTTCCCTGGACAGCCGGACGACGGGGCTAGGTTTGGCATAACCCTGTTGGTCACAAGATGAAGCAATCTTCTTGAGGCAATGATGTTTATTTGCTCAATAATAACCTTTAAAAAGGCTCCTCCCTATTGCTAGGGGCAACAGCATACAATCAGATGTTTCAGCAGAATAAAGATGGTACAATACAATTTCCATGGGCCAACTGCCCTCCGTTTATCCCACTTCAATACACATTACCACAGGGGGTAAGCCCGCCCTGTGGTGTACAACCAATCAATATTTACCCATGAGCTGTGCATGCCTTGGTCACATGCACAGCTAACATTGTTCTCTATGGACAGTGGGGAGTGGTCACTCTCCTATGACTGTCCCATCCTGGAGGATCAGGATACGACCCGGTGCCATTCAGTCTAGGCTGGGGGAAGTTTTCCCTCCTAAAACTGACTTCCAGAAACCTGCCCGGGACCTAGCCCACTGCCTGCAGCCTGGATTTGGGCTCCAGAGCTGGGCAGCCTAGCTCCCCGAAGAGAGATTTTAACCAAGGTTAAAATCAGGCGCAAATTGGGCTGGTGTTCTAATTATAGCAGCTGCTATAAAACAGGTCTAGTCAATCCTGTAAACACTAAAAACAATAAACAACAAACAAGGTAGCAGCGCTGTACAGTAATGGTATATTAATCAACATATAAATCCAATGATCATGGTGGAGATTAAGACACGTGGAGTTGAATGGATTAAAGGTGAAAAAAAGCAATTATTTAATAAAAATACATACAATGTATCAATAAGAAAAATGGTTAAAATAGAACAACAAACAGAATCACCATGGAGCTGCCTTGATCATGCTATCCGTTTCCTTAATTTATGTGGACTATAAGTGACGGTGATGAAATGAGGTAAAAACTGGGCTGATGGCACAGTCCTGATGGCAATAATGCCACATTAATTACGGCTGGAGGAATGGGTTCTCTGGGTAGCGTCCCTTTAAACGGGTAAAACCGTAAAGATCTTGTATCCTCACCAGTATGCGGAATCCTCAATGCTGAGTGGCAGGGCTGTGTTACCAGTTGGCAAATTGTTCGCCTGTTTCTCTGCAGATATTTTGTAGAGGTCCACTAAAGGTCCGGATGTGGCAAGCGCGGCTCCCAATTGCTGAAGGTGATCCTGATTCAAACACCTGACGCGTTTCGCTGCAGAACCTGCAGCTTTCTCAAAGGTGAAATACTGGTGAGGATACAAGATCTTTACGGTTCTACCCGTTTAAAGGGACGCTACCCAGAGAACCCCCTCCTCCAGCGGTAATTAATGTGGCATTATTGCCATCAGGACTGTGCCATCAGCCCAGTTTTTACCTCATTTCATCACCGTCACTTATAGTCCACATAAATTAAGGAAACGGATAGCATGATCAAGGCAGCTCCATGGTGATTCTGTTTGTTGTTCTATTTTAACCATTTTTCTTATTGATACATTGTATGTATTTTTATTAAATAATTGCCTTTTTTCACCTTTAATCCATTCAACTCCACGTGTCTTAATCTCCACCATGATCATTGGATTTATATGTTGATTAATATACCATTACTGTACAGCGCTGCTACCTTGTTTGTAGCCTAGCTCCCCGGTCCAGGTTTCCAGGCCACTACGGGTGACCTCCATGGAGCTCCAGAAAACCACTCAGCTTGTTTCAAAGCTGAACTTCTTCTCTCTCTCCCAATGCCCCTTTCAAGTGTGAGGCTGGATGGGAAAGTATTCCGTTTTTGGGGGAAAGGTCTGGGAGAATCCATCAGCCTGCACAGCCATGGATTCCCCCCTCCTGGGACACACAACCAAGTAAGTGCATTTTACCTTTAAATACATCACATTTAAAACACACTGTACATTCCCCTTTAAATATACACTGAGCCTGTGCTCTGCACAGGCTCTACATACCCAGGCACTGCAGTGCCTTACAACACACTGTATATGTTATTACATTTAAAACAAGGGCCCTCATTCCGAGTTGATCGGTCGCAAGGCGAATTTAGCAGAGTTACACACGCTAAGCCGCCGCCTACTGGGAGTGAATCTTAGCTTCTTAAAATTGCGACCGATGTATTCGCAATAATGCGATTACTAACTACTTAGCAGTTTCAGAGTAGCTCCAGACTTACTCTGCCTGTGCGATCAGTTCAGTGCTTGTCGTTCCTGGTTGACGTCACAAACACACCCAGCGTTCGCCCAGGCACTCCCACCGTTTCCCCGGCCACTCCTGCGTTTTTTCCGGAAACGGTAGCGTTTTCAGCCACACGCCCCTGAAACGCCGTGTTTCCGCCCAGTAACACCCATTTCCTGTCAATCACATTACGATCGCCGGAGCGAAGAAAAAGCCGTGAGTAAAATTACTTTCTTCATAGTAAAGTTACTTGGCGCAGTCGCAGTGCGAACATTGCGCATGCGTACTAAGCGGATTTTCACTGCGATGCGATGAAAAATACCGAGCGAACAACTCGGAATGAGGGCCAATGTCTTTGTTTTTTCTACATACTGTCCCCTAGTCCTGCAGCCTGGCTGCTAGGACTCTGTCTGTGCTGGAGGTATGGGGTTGGCTTCCCCCATCCTCCAGCCTGTCTGCCTGCCACTGGGGTCCAGGGAGCTGGCTCTCCCTGTCCCTCCAGTGGGGCACTCACTTTGTGGCCTCGCCGCACGGAGCGGCACAACCCCCTGATCCGAAGCCTGGCAGCCCGGGACACTTGTCCCGGCCGCTGTGGCTCTGTCTCTGTTGCAGCGCTGAGGTGCCGGGAGCATAGCTCCCGGACCCCAGCACTTACCAACCTAATCATCCCCCCGCCGCTAGGGAGCCGGCTAGCCCGGTCCCCCATGAGCGGCGCACTCTGGTGGCCTCGCCGCGCAGGGGGCCGGCTAGCCCGGTCCCCTGTATGCGGCGCTGAGATCTGGTGCCCTCGCCGCAGCGTCCGGCAGGGAGCCAGGCTGCGACGCACCCCCCTTGCCGCCCACCAGCCCGGGACGTTCGTCCCGGCTGCCGCGGCTGGCCGCCTCCAGTGTGCTGAGGCGCCGGGAGCAGAGCTCCCGTCCCCCAGCACAGGCAACCCCCAGAGCGCGCTGCAGCGGGAGCCGAGCTCCCAGCCGCAGCGGCTCACCCTTCTCCCCCCAGTTCAGTGCGCCGGGGGCTGTGCTCACCGCTGCCGTTGCCGGGAGCAGAGCTCCCGGACCCTGGCGGTCAGCGGTGCACCCTGATCGCTGCATCAGGGGGCTGATCTCCCGGCTGCAGCGGTTCACCTCTCCCCCGGCGCGCACACTCTGCTCAGCGCGCCGGGGGCTGCCCTCACTGCCGCGGTCTCCGGAGAGGTCCGGGACCGCGGTGACACATTTAAAAATACAGATTTTAAACACTTATACAAACATGGCGCCTAGCGCCCACAATATTTTAAATATGGCGCCAAGCGCCCATTGTCCTGTCAATGGCGCCGGGCACTAGGGGTTAACCCCTTCAGTGCCGCGGCGGCCATTTTCCACGTGGCTGGGGCCTCTCCGGCCACAGATGTGTTCTTGGAACAGGCGGCTGACCAGTTACCACCCCATAGGTCTTGGGACTGCCCCATTGACCTCATCCCAGGGAAAATGCCACCCCGGGGTCGCATTTATCCTCTGTCCTTTCCAGAGACACAAGCTATGTCAGACTATATCAAGTCCAATCTTTACAAGGCTGGAGCAGGCTTCTTCTTTGTGAAAAAGAAGGACGGGGGGGGGGTTAAGACCATGTATCGACTACCGCGGCCTAAATGATATTACCATAAAAAATAAATACCCCTTGCCTCTAATCACAGAGCTATTTGATAGAGTTCGTGGTGCCCATGTTTTTTCCAAGCTCGATTTGAGGGGGCCTATAACCTTATACACATCAGAGAGGGAGATGAATGGAAGACCACCTTCAATACCCGGGATGGGCATTATGAGTATCTGGTGATGCCGTTCGGTCTTAGCAATGCTCCTGCTGTCTTCCAGGGATTCGTCAACAAAATCTTCCGAGACATGTTATACCTAAGTGTCGTGGTATATTTGGATGACATACTGATTTTTTCCAAAGACCTTGCTGAACACAGGATACGGGTCAAAGAGGTATTTCGCCGTCTACGTGAGAATCATCTCTATGCCAAGATATCCAAGTGTACCTTCGAAGTAACATCAATACCGTTCCTCGGTTATATCATCTCGGGGATGGAGCTTCGCATGGACCCGGAGAAACTTTCCGCCATTCGGGACTGGGCACAGCCACTCTCCTTGAAAGCAATACAAAGATTCCTGGGTTTTGCGAACTATTACAGAAAGTTCATTAGAAGTTTCTCCACCATTGTTGCACCCATTACCGCCTTGACGAGAAAGGGTTCCAACCCGGGTTTGTGGCCTCCCGAAGCCATAGAGGCTTTTTCCCACTTGAAATCGGCTTTCATGTCCGCTCCAGTACTCCAACAACCAAATTTCGAGGAACCTTTCTTCCTAGAAGTTGACGCATCCTCGGTCGGAGTTGGGGCCGTTCTTTCTCAGTACTCCTCAGATAAGAGATTACATCCGTGTGGTTTCCACTCTCGTAAATTCTCTCCGGCTGAACGAAATTACACTATTGGAGACCAGGAACTCTTGACAATTAAATCTGCCTTGGAAGAGTGGAGATATCTCTTAGAAGGGGCCAAACATGTGATTACCATTTACATTGATCACAAAAATTTGTTGTACATCAAAACCGCACAGTGCTTGAATCCTCGCCAAGCTAGATGGGCACTCTTCTTCACTCGATTCTCTTTTGTTATCAAGTACCGAGCCGGGACTTTCAATACTAAAGCGGATGCACTGTCCCGTTCACAAACTCCCACAGATGAAGAGGATTCTTTTGAGCGGAGTTTAATTCTGAATCCAATTTCTATCTCCGCTGCCTCAACTACTCCAGGTCCTCCCCCTGGAAGAATGTCCGTACCAGCTAAATTCCGGTCGAGGATACTACAGTGGGCCCATATCTCCAAGTTTTCCGGTCATCCCGGCGCCCAGAAGATGTACAAGTTTCTGCAAAGATCCTACTGGTGGGATTCCATGAGGAAGGATGTACAGGATTACGTTAATTCTTGTCCACAGTGTACACAGCATAAATCTCCTCGCCTACCTCCTGCTGGATTACTTCGTCCTCTGTCCATTCCTATGAAACCCTGGACTCACTTTTCCATGGACTTCGTCACCGACTTGCCCTGTTCCAAAGGTTTCAACACTGTCTGGGAGATCGTCGACCGTTTTTCGAAGATGGCGCACTTTGTTCCATTGACTGGTCTGTTGGCAGCTCCTAAATTAGCTCTAATATTTGTCCGAGAACATTTTCAGTTGCATGGGTTACCTCAAGAAATAGTCTCTGATCGAGGGGTACAGTTCACCGCAAGGTTTTGGAAAGCTCTCTGCTCGGCCTTACAAATTAAACTTAAGTTTTCGTCCACTTATCACCCCCAAACTGGTGGACAAACAGAACGAGTCAATCAAGACTGGGAGACTTTCCTCCGCCTGTATCTCTCCCCTTCACAGGACAACTGGGTAGAGTTATTGCCTTGGGCAGAGTTTGCACATAACCATTCATTTCATTCCTCCACTGGCGAATCTCCGTTCTTCATCAACTATGGCTTCCATCCACAAGTTCCGTAATTACCAATTCTTCCAACAGGAGAGGTTCCAGCTGTGACTTCCACTCTACTACACTTCAGACAAATTTGGAGTAAGGTTCATGCTAGTCTTAAAAAGGTTTCTGTCCGATACAAGTTCTTCGCGGACAAGAAACGGCGAGCCGCTCCTCAATACAAGGTTGGTGACAGTTGCTCTCCACACGTAACCTCCGGCTAAAGGTACCCACCATGAAGTTCGCCCCAAGGTTCATCGGTCCTTACCCTGTGCTACAAATCCTGAATCCTGTGGTCTGCAAGTTGGGATTACCTTCTCATCTACGCATACCAAATGCCTTTCATGTTTCTTTCCTTCGTCCTCTCATCCTTAATCGTTTTCATTCTAAGCCCTCAAGCCCCACTTCGGTAGAAACTGAAACTGGGACAGACTTTGAGATCAAAACTATTCTGGACTCTCGTTATCTTCATAAGAACCTGCGTTATCTGGTAGAATGGAAAGGTTATGGTCCTGAGGAGAGAAGTTGGATAGGAGCTTCTGAGGTCTCAGCTCCTCGACTAATCCGAATCTTCCATTCCAAGCACCCTACGAAACCTGGGAAGTGTCCAGGGGCCACCCCTAGAGGAGGGGGTACTGTCACGCCGCCGCCCCGCCGCCTTACTTACCTCTCCGGGCGCGCTGGTCCTCCCTGCGGCTGTCCTCGCTGGCGGCTCCCGGCTTCCGTCGCTCGGCCCGGCGTCTGGGCGGGTGACGTCATCAGGCACTTCCCACCAACCAGATGGTGGTGGGAAGTATAAATTCAGGCGTCAGGCACTGCATCAGTGCCTGAGTATTATCTATTCTGCCTACAGAAGTTGTGATCTCCAGTGCTCCCGCATTTCGTGCCTCCAAGCATCTCCGTGCCTCCAAGCATCTCCATGCCTCCAAGCGCCTCAGCGCCTCCAAGCGCCTCAGTGCCTCCAAGCGCCTCAGTGCCTTCAAGCGCCTCAGTGACTCCAAGCACCTCAGTGCCTCCAAGCACCTCAGTGTCTCCAAGCGCCTCAGCGCCTCCAAGCACCTCAGTGCCTCCAAGCACTTCAGCGCCTACAAGCACTTCAGTCTCTCCAAACCCCAGTGCACTTTAGTGCAGTTTGTGCCTCCAGCACCTGGTATTCCTCACTGATTCATCAGCACCTTTCAAGTTCTGTCTTTCAGGAGACCTTCAGCGTCCACGCGTGCCTCCTGTCTGCCGACCTGATCCTGCATGAGGAAAACTTACATTCGGCCATTTCTGCTGCGGCCCAGTTGCGGTTCCTCTTCCCGGTCACCGGAAGAAACCCCGATTCCACAACGCTCCCAAACCAGGTCAGTGATACCCCCCAGCAGCGTGTTCCACTACATGCCCCCCTGTGTCCCCATACATTGCACTATATCACTGCACTACATTCCCATATCCACTGCATTACATCACTCGTACAACATCCCCTACATGCTGAACTACATCACTACACTACAGCGTGTCTTCTCAATGGTGTGTAGGCGGCAGCTTGTTATCGGTCGGTGCTCGCCAGGCAGCAGGGATCATAGCCTGCTTAAAAACACAGCACCAACAGCTCGCTTCTATAGCTTACACGGTGCACCGCACGCTAGTCGCAGCACTGCATGGCAAAGAAGAGAGTTTAAGACAGTAGCCAGCATAGGAGAGATCCCAGGTACTGGAGCTCACCCGCACAGCGACGGAGCCAACTGTGGGCAGACAGGTGGGTCAGAGACACTGCCCGGGAGCCATCTGCTGTCTCACTGGAGCAGCACAGCACTGCTGGTAAAAAAAAAAAACCCTGTTCCTCTGTAACTCCCCGGCACCCCCTCAATTCCTGCACCCGGGGCGCATGCCCCCTTAGCCCCCCCCCCCTAGTTACGGCCCTGGTTGAGGCCTCTTCATTGTAATCTTTACATTTCTATAAATCATACAAGTAGTACTGTAGCCGGGAGTAGAACAATCTCATAAGGAATCAGGGTTACTAAGAAAGAGCTTGTATTTTGCATAATCTTCCTGTTCACAAGACTTATCACCCTAATTGTTATCTGGTCTCGTTTCTCGCCGGCAAACACCTGAATCCCGGACTAGACTCCCAGATAAAACGCTCAGCGTCCACGTATCTGGTCCAGGTATAGAATGTCAGCAACTGAAGGCGGTTACGCTGCCAGTGGGCGCTCTGTAGCTTGCACAGCCGTAGTCGTGTCCAGATTGAAAGGACTCTGCTTGAGATCTTGAAGCGGGGCCCAGCCGGCAGTGTATTTTATTGGTGAGATACGCCATTCGCATCTCCGGATCCTGCAAGTAGATATTTTCAATCTAACAGTCATCTCTTCCTGCTGTTTGTTCCATTCCCTGCTCCGAGGGGCGGGTGCTGCAGCCGCTGAGCCCATGCTAACATGTCTGATTGTCTGCTACGGTTACACAAGGCACTGCACGCAGGCAGTCAGCTCCACATTGCAGAACACGCCCGACACAGGCCACACGTGTTGTAATAAGTTGTTGATTTCATTTTTCTCTGCGGTGTCAGCGCTGAGCCAACAAATTGTGAATAAAGTGCACGTGAGGGAGGCGGGAGAGAGAACATACACACATAGTGTACATCGGATGTAGGACTGCGATATCCTGCGGTGTAGAACCGAGGTTGCTGTGTTATTATCTCTCATTCACCGCGGGACTGGAAAGGACGTGTTATGTGGAAATGTCATAGTCATGCACTTACAGAATAACATAAAGTGAGTTTTCATCCTTTCAGTCATGTCATAAGTCGTGTAGGATGATGGCGCCAGCATAGCCATAGTATTATACACTACAACTTCTATAATTTTTCACTGTGAGATGTCATCTTACCTCACCCAGCAGTGCCCATCTTAACACACTCAGCAGTGCCCATCTTACCTCACTCAGTGGTCCCCATCTTACCTCACCCAGCAGTACCCATCTTACCTCACCCAGCAGTACCCATCTTAACACATTCAGCAGTACCCATCTTACCTCACTCAGTGGTCCCCATCTTACCTCACCCAGCAGTGCCCATCTTACCTCACCCAGCAGTGCCCATCTTAGATCACTCAGCGGTCCCCATCTTACCTCAACCAGCAGTGCCCATCTTGCCGCACCCAGCAGTGCCCATCTTACCTCACCCAGCAGTGCCCATCTTACCTCACCCAGCAGTGCCCATCTTACCTCACCCAGCAGTGCCCATCTTACCACAGCCAGCAGTGCCCATCTTACCTCACCCAGCAGTGCCCATCTTACCTCACTCAGTGGTCATCATCTTACATCACTCAGTGCTCAGTGGTCATCATCTTACCTCGCTCAGTGGTCCCCATCTTACCTCACCCAGCAGTGCCCATCTTGCCTCACCTAGCAGTGCCCATCTTACCTTACCCAGCAGTGCCAATCTTACCGCACCCAGCAGTGCCCATCTTACCGCACCCAGCATTGCCCATCTTACCGCACCCAGCGGTGCCCATCTTACCTCACTCAGTGGTCCCCATCTTACCTCACCCAGCAGTGCCCATCTTACCACACTCAGCAGTGCCAATCTTACCTCACTCAGTGGTCCCCATCTTACCTCACCCAGCAGTGCCCATCTTACCTCACCCAGCAGTGCCCATCTTACCTCACTCAGTGGTCCCCATCTTACCTCACCCAGCAGTGCCCATCTTACCTCACCCACCAGTGCCCATCTTACCTCACCCAGCAGTGCCCATCTTACTGCACCCAGCAGTGCCCATCTTGCCGCACCCAGCAGTGCCCATCTTGCCACACCCAGCAGTGCCCATCTTACCTCACCCAGCAGTGCCCATCTTACCACAGCCAGCAGTGCCCATCTTACCTCACCCAGCAGTGCCCATCTTACCTCACCCAGCAGTGCCCATCTTACCTCACTCAGTGGTCATCATCTTACCTCACTCAGTGGTCCCCATCTTACCTCACCCAGCAGTGCCCATCTTGCCTCACCCAGCAGTGCCCATCTTACTGCACCCGGCAGTGCCCATCTTACTGCACCCAGCAGTGCCCATCTTACTGCACCCAGCAGTGCACATCTTACCTCACCCAGCAGTGCCCATCTTACCACACTCAGCAGTGCCAATCTTACCTCACTCAGTGGTCCCCATCTTACCTCACCCAGCAGTGCCCATCTTACCTCACCCAGCAGTGCCCATCTTACCTCACTCAGTGGTCCCCATCTTACCTCACCCAGCAGTGCCCATCTTACCTCACCCAGCAGTGCCCATCTTACTGCACCCAGCAGTGCCCATCTTGCCGCACCCAGCAGTGCCCATCTTGCCACACCCAGCAGTGCCCATCTTACCTCACCCAGCAGTGCCCATCTTACCACAGCCAGCAGTGCCCATCTTACCTCACCCAGCAGTGCCCATCTTACCTCACCCAGCAGTGCCCATCTTACCTCACTCAGTGGTCATCATCTTACCTCACTCAGTGGTCCCCATCTTACCTCACCCAGCAGTGCCCATCTTACCACAGCCAGCAGTGCCCATCTTGCCTCACCCAGCAGTGCCCATCTTACTGCACCCGGCAGTGCCCATCTTACTGCACCCAGCAGTGCCCATCTTACTGCACCCAGCAGTGCCCATCTCACCACACTTAGAACACTGATCTGTCTATATACAATTAGAGGCTGATTTAGTGCACTGTGGCGATCAGGCAGATTATTTATTGTGGTGACAGAAAGAAGCCTCTTATCACGCAGGTTATGAAGGAAGAAGCTGGAGTAGCTGTGTGACTGTGGCCCGGAGTGGTAAGAGTTAAATTACCGCATCTCTGCACCAATGAGCAAGCTGGAGACTATGATAAATACGCCCAGGCACAGTTTTAGCATAAGTATTGCTTTCCGCCAGTTCCGGTGTCATTCTGCATTAAGCATCCATGCTGTTACCTGTAGGGGTATATTTACTAAAGGGTGAGTTTAATCGATTTAAAATCGATTTAAATCAATATTATTCGATGTTGGATGTTCAGGGTTAAAAACACACATTCACTAACAGATGATTTTTTATATTCATTTTTAAATGTTAGTAAATTCTGTATGCGTTTTAACCCTGGAAGCCCAACATCGATTAAAATCGACCTTTAGTAAATATGCCCTATACGGTAGTGTCACAGTCGCGGAATCCACAGGTTGATCACGTTCCTTAGTTTGTTCCCAATTGCTGATATTATTTCACAAACAGAGACGGAATAATCACTGTTATATTTCTAGAACTTAATTAAAATCAGTATGATTATAGGTTTTGTGCCGTCCTGATGCCTTTTTTTTACCCCTCCTAATGTCGCTGTTGAAATATAATTGAGATAATTAGTCTTTTAATGAGTTGTACTAAAAATAAGACAATTACTGCATTATGTGGGGCTGTGATGCGGGGAGGTTTGGACAGGAGCCGGCGCTTTGTGGGGCTGTCAGTTTTCGCTGTGTTGTACGCGGATAGTCTGTAATAAACGCTTCTGTGGCTCAGTGTCTGCATCGCATATAACGACCAGCTTCAGCCTTTTACAACGGAGCATTGTTATAAATGTCACAATTACCATATTCAAATTAAAATAAAATAAATTCCACCAAAAGGGGGTACACCTATCCGCAGAAATCACTGCCCGGGCAATAACATAGGGAGGCGATTTTACCCCCCGGTATTGATTGCAGCGCGGCGTTTCCTTCCTTCCCATCGCTCCAGCTTTAATAGGCCAGGAGATGTCACAGCAGAGGTGAAATATAACCTCGCTCTGCTTATTCCCGGTGCCTCGGCCTCTAGGAACGCGGAATCTTTCTTAATTGCTACGATCACCCATGCTGAAAAATAATTTGTCGGGATCGGGGTGGGTGGAAACTCTGATCTTTATAGGACTGATGTAAAGTTCACTGTGAGAAATGTATGCGGAATGTGGAATAAATGGAAGGGAAATAGGCAGCGGGGGAAGGGTGTTTGCTCAATAAAGGAGTCATCAGGCAGCGGAGGGCGAGTTAGAGGGCGGCGTGGAGTTATCGCCTGGTAAATATGTTTGTGTTCTGTTTGCTTCAAGTGGGATTCATTCCAAGAAATGTTACTTAGGGGGTCATTCCGAGTTGATCGTAGCCGTGCTAAATTTAGCACAGCTACGATCATTCACACTGACATGCGAGTAGCTCCCAGCTTTAGCGTGCTGGCCGGGAGCTACTCGTCACTCCCCGCCCTGCAGCGGCTGCGAGTGACGTCACGCAGCCGCCGCGGACCACCTCCCCCCCCCCCAACGGTCCAGCCACGCCTGCGTTGGCCGGTTTGCGCCCCCTAAATGGCGGCTTAACGCCGGCGCATGCGCCGTTCCGAACCAATCGCTGCGCTGCGATAAACTGCAGTGAGCGATCGGGTCGGAATGACCCCCTTAGTCCCATAACTTTATGTGACCGTTGCATGTCTATGTTTCTTTAATTTCCCCTCACTGGAAGCCGGCTCGATGATATCTCGGCCGTTGGTGGAAGCTGCGTTGCATATTGCGCAAATTGCTGCTTTGTTTCACTGCTCATACGAAGCGCAGCCCCTGTCCCTCATCTGTTGGTGCCAAGCACACCAGCTCAACCCAGCAGCTGCTATGGGTGCGGGCCAGTGTCGGAATGGGGCATGCAGGGCCCACCGGGGGGGGGGGGATGCAGTGATAGGGGCCCATACTTAAGGGTGTGGCCAGCCTACAAAGGGGGTGTGGCCAGTCTCCACAGAGGCTTGAAATACACAATAGTCTACTGCAGTGTAATGCAACATATCTACCATGTATAATACAAGTGCACAGTCTGGAACCTGATTCCTAGAGGAAGGAGTGGGCCCTCAGGCAGTGGGGCCTACCGGTGGTTTCCCTGGTACCCCTGTGGGTCAGTCCGACCCTGGTGCGGGCCCAGCTCCCACAAACTGTCCATGAGTTGGGAAAAAAGTTCTGCTACACAGGACCGTCCTCGCAATACGAAGCACTGAGCCACCCCCAACTCTCTTCCCCGCCCCAAAAACACACCTGCCTCCGGTACACCTGGCACATGAAAGGTTACTCTTTGCTGACCTCCCGTTCCATGATGACATTACGGTATGCCATGCTGGGGGGTGGCCCAACAAGCGGGATGTCCCACTATGGCACAGAGCCCATCTCTCTGTACTGGTTACCAGTTACTGTATATTCCCATGGTGGCATTACTCTGTATAGCTGATCTCAGAGCCACACTAATGCACGCTGCACCGCAGGGCCGTGAAAGGGTTAAAGAGTCACCGGGTCAGACTCTGCAGCCTGCAGTCAGCGGCAGATGTGAGTTCCACACTCCCCTCTTCATCACCCCGCTTGCTTGTTAATTTGTTAATTGAACAATGTACTGTGAAGAGGGATTTGCCATCTCCTGCCCAGTGTGAATGCATTTCTGTGATTACAGCTCGCTCTAGGTGCAAAGTCGCAGCGGGAGAGCGCATATTAACTCCTTCCGCACTCGCTCAGACGGAGCACGCTAGTCACCTTCCGGGGCTTATTGCTGTTATTACTGGAGAGAACAACCTGCATAGAGCATACTAATTAGTCTGTATTGATGAAGTGCAATAAGCTGTGAATACGGCTGCGCGGCGGGCCTTTACACATCACGCATCACACGCGGCCCTGCGCACGGAGAACACGCAGCAGGGCTGCTCCGGTGTGATAACATTGTACAGGCCACATAAGCGCTTCTGGCAAAAGCTGATTTATTTTATTTAATCTACAGTGTGCGAAAATGTCTCCGTATTCAGGGTCTCTCTCATACAATTCTATGGAATGGGGGGAGGGGGATGGGGGGTTGTTTTGTTTTTGTCCATTTAATCTCCCCAAACTGCTTATGTATTCCGTCACTATACTTATTGCACCATGCTCACAAAGAATACAGAAATGTCCCTTTAAGGACGTCTTATGATTGAAATGCATGTCTGTAGTAGGAATAATGGAGATGGGGTTAATTCTGTGTGAATATCCGGACATAGCCACATGCCGGAGAGACCTTTCCCCAGGAACCTCCTGAACCCCGATGCTGCTGCAATCCGATCCGGCTGTGAGTCGCCAGTAACCGCTACCGTTGTTCTTCGACATTCCAGGTGACTTCTTCCCCTCTTTCCCCTACGTACCTTTATCTTCACCACTCTCCATCTACGGATGTGTCCACCTGCACGCAGGGGCATAACTCCCAGAGACAATGGAGGCGCCTGCTTCCGAGCCCTGAAGGGGCGCCTGCATGTACAGCAGCACCTGTGTGGTTCACAGCGGGATCTACATGTGACCGCTGCTGTTCCAGCAGAGCTCTGCAGTGCAGAGTTAATCGTCCCTGTCCCAGGAGCCCTGCTAACACCTGCAATAGGGGATAGGACAGCCCCTGCTTGGTACCGCTCAGTCTGCGCTGCAGGAAGTGATGGTGCACCCGTCGCTGCTGCTGGACTGCGAGATGGGACGCACCAGTGAACATTGATTCTGCATGCTGCAGATGGCTGAATCTCGTGAGTCTGACCCACTGGCCATCCTCACACAGTGTAGCTGGAGCCCTGCCAATTTGCTGCGGGATCCGGACCCTGTAGACTGGCTGAGAGTGCTATCTATATAATTATGTAAATCGTGTGTGTTTATGTAAAACACCATATTTGTTTTCCTGTTTGTTTTTTTTAAGGGCGACTGGGATGAACTTTCGCCCCTGCATACATCATTATTTTTTGCTGATAACGGCATAGTTGCAGCGCAGTGCAACTATGGAATCATGCATAAAGAGAACAGGTCTGCCACAGCATGAGGGTTTAGTAACTATAGGCGTACCTGGAAGGGATGTGACTACATCACATAACAAACATATACATCACATAACAAACCTATACATCACATAACAAACCTATACATCACATAACAAACGTATACATCACATAACAAACTTATACATCACATTACAATCCTATACATCACATTACAAACCTATACATCACATAACAAACACATACATCACATAACAAACCTATACATCACATAATAAACCTATACGTCACATAACAAACCTATACATCACATAACAAACAAACATATACATCACATAACAAACCTATACATCACATAACAAACAAACATATACATCACATAACAAACTTATACATCACATAACAAACACATACATCACATAACAAACCTATACATCACATAATAAACATATACATCACATAACAAACCTATACATCACATAATAAACCTATACATCACATAACAAACCTATACATTGTCACGATCCGGGTATCTGGACGCCATTTCTTACCCATCAGATGCCTCCTAAGGCTGGCTCAGCGCTCCAGGACCGGATCCCATCTGTTATCCTAATGTTCACATTCCTGCATCCTCTCCTGTCTCTCTGAGACGCTGTCACAGTAACGCCTTATTACATCTGGCATGGCGTCTCCCGCGGCCTCCGCCGCCGTCCCTGAGCTTCTGCATGCAGAGTGTCAGAGTGGCGATTACGTCAGCCGCGGCCTCCGCTGTGTCCGCGTGGTTGGATGTGCACTTGTCAGCCTGGCGTCTCCTGTCTCCAGTGGCCGGCGCCGCCATTACTGTTTTCATTACCACATGGATTACAAACCAAACTTCCCTCCAAGTGTCTGCATGGGCGCAGCCATCTTGGATTCTGTCAGCTGATCATTTCCTCCAATCTGTTGTCAGTATTGTTAATCTGCATAATTGCCTAGCCAATCCCTTCCTTGCTGCAGGTATAAATACACTGTGCCTGAGCAAGGAAGACGTCAGTGCTTTGGTTGTCAAACCTAGTTCCTGTTTGTCTCTCTCCTGTGATTGTCTTCCAGGTTCCAGCTCCTGTCTCAAGACTTCCACCATAGAGACCCGCACCAGCATTCCACCTGCGGTGTAGCCTGACTCTCCAATCCATTGTGGATTCATCTGTTTCCAGCTACAACATTACCTGCTTCCAGCTCAGCTTCCAGCAGAGTACAGCTTCCCTTAAAGGGCCGGTGTCCTTTCTACACTTTACCACTCTCCACCGGTATTATTATTTCTCCGCTCTCAAGTTCTACATTTCAGTTCATATTTCATCGCTCCCAAGTTCATTTATTATTTAACTGGTTCCAGCCAGTATCCACTCCGTGCTAACAACAGTCTGGTTCCAGCCAGTATCCACAGCAGCTGTTTTATCTTCAGCAACCCAGCTTTTCCTGGAACACCAGCTGGCACAATCCTGGGTTATCTCCATTGCTACAGTCGGGCCTGGTAAGGACTTTCCATCTAGAAGATCATAAGAACTATCTCACACTACCAGTGCCCTGTGGCTCCTGCCATCCTGTAGTACCCAGGAACTGTATTTATTATTTGCTGACTTTTACGTTTTCTTTTACTGCTGCTGTGTTGCGGAGTTGTCATAAATAAACATCATTGACTTTTATTCCTGGTTGTCGTGGTCACGCCTTCGGGCAATTCTTCTACATGTCTAGGGGTCTGATACAACCTGCCAGGTTCCATTACACCTCAGCCCCTACAACTGAGGCTGCCTCCCGTCAGCTCAGGCCCTCAGTTGTGACAGTCCCTACAACTGAGGCTGCCTCCCGTCAGCTCAGGCCCTCAGTTGTGACATACATCACATAACAAACCTATACATCACATTACAAACCTATACATCACATAACAAACCTATACATCACATAACAAACAAACATATACATCACATAACAAAGCTATACATCACATAACAAACAAACATACATCACATAACAAACTTATACATCACATAACAAACATATACATTACATAACAAACCTATACATCATATAAAAAACGTATGCATCGCATAACAAACATATGCATCACATTACAAACACATACATCGCATAACAAACCTATACATCGCATAACAAACCTATACATCACATAACAAACCTATACATCACATAACAAACACTGCTGCCTTATATAGAAACGTAGAAATAGCCTAGCTTTCAAGTCATGGGTATGGGTCGTTGGGTTGACTCAACTTACGTCGACAGTCATTAGGTTGACCATTGAAGGTCGACGGGGCAAAAGGTCAACATGGTCATTAGGTCGACGGGGCAAAAGGTCAACATGGTCATTAGGTCGACATATCAAAAGGTCGACATGGGTTTTTGGACTTTTTTTGGTGTTGTTTTCTTCGTAAAGTGACGGGGAACCCCAGTTAGTGCACCGTGTCCCCTCGCATGGCTCGCTTTGCTCGCCATGCTTCGGCCAAGGTGCCTCGCTCCACTAACGCTGTACTCGGCACAGGTTACCGTTCCCAATTGTAGCCCACGTGGATCGTCAAGTATAAAAAAGTCCAAAAAATGAATTTAAAAAATGTGAAAAACTCATGTCGACCTTTTGACCTGTCGACCTAGTACATGTCGACCTAATGACCATGCCGACCTAATGCATGTCAACATTCAGTGGTCGACCTAATGATTGTCGACCTAAGCTGTGTCGACCTAACAACCATATCCCAGATGTCATATAGGTAATGGACTGCACCGTATTTCATATAAGTAGTTTTTAATTCTGAATGAAGGCAGGAAATGAGTGTAAATCAGTGTTGGACAGACTATTCTCTTACCATTTCTTTACTTGCTTGATGCCCTTTTGTTGTAGGAGGATGGATTTGGGGGTGGGGTGGAATTAGTGTGGCAGGACACCTGATTGGAACTCTTACTCTTAGGCAGCATCGTCGAGTCTGCTCAGGTTCAAAGTGCTCAGTTCAAAGTGTTGTGGAGTTATTCAAGAGTTAAACAGGAGGAGAATGCTCTTTCAGCCATCTCTGCTCCTAAGGACTGCTTTCATCTAACTGCCGTGAGTCATCTAATTCCCCATCTCAAACACCTGCTGGACATTTCTTGCTGAACTCTCTGCACTGCCATTGCTTTTGCCACACTCTCACATCCGTGCACTTTTTACTCTGGTTATCCCAGTGTGTTCTTCATTTACCAATAACATCTCCTGTTTCCGAGTTCCCCTTACAAAACACTATTGTAGTTGTACAAACTTTCACGTTTCTCTGCGTTTTTATCAATTTTACTCCACTGGGCCGTATTCCATAGCTGTCGGGTCCTTTCTGACGGAAAGGACCCGACAGCACTCTATTCAATGCCGGGCCAAAACCGAAAGGTTTGGCCCGATCCCGACAGTGTCAATCCGACTTTTTTAAAAGTTGGATTGTCACTGTCGGAAACGGGGCTAAAAGCTGTTGGGTTTGGCCTCGCTTCCGACAATACACGCGGCTTGGCGGCTTCGCGTTTTCCGACAAGCCGGATTTTCTGATTTGTCGTAAAATCTGAGCCTGGATTGAATAGCTCTTAACCCTTTCTGACCTAATCCAGTCGGAAACTGCCGTCTTTCCGACAAGACGGCAGTTTCCGACTCTAATTGAACACACACCATTGTGTCTATCTACTGTGCACACCATTGGGGATATTTGCAGCTAATTGTTGCTCCGGACCAATGTACATTCACATCTACAGCGCCAATTATTCAACTATTGTATTCTACAATGTATCCTCTATAGGCTACAGATTTGCTGGAGAAGGATCTTTGGATCCCTCCCAAGTAGCCTACAGTGCGCGTGTACAGAAAGTATACGGGGGTTAAACCTGCCAATAAAGTTATAGCAGAAGCTTTACTATATTCTTTCTCCAGTGGGGCTGGCTCTTAGCGGAGCCACTATCTCAGAAAGAAGTTTTCCATAAATCGTCTCAAAAAGTTATCGCTTATCACTGCAATTTGCAGGAATATGAAATTAGACTTATCTGGTGCAAAGTGAATATTGATCAATCATTATTAAAAAAAAAAAAAAAATTCCTGCCCTCTTTTCACTGTATTTTAGCTTCACTAAGATGAACAGTATCATAGGCTTTTGGAGGAGATTTTGCAAAAAATCTCATCCATGCCCTAAATTTTGCATCTGATTAGAATCCTGATCGGTGCCTATAATGATAAATGCGATCAGGTCAGAGGTACTATTGTCCAATTGTGAAAAAATACCATAGGGAGCCTCCGTAAACTAACACCATCTCTCTGTTCAGCAGATAGTAGAGGGATCTTTAAAGGTACCTTCCCCGTTATCCTATATGTTGAGGCTGGCACAGAGGGAGAGAGATCTTTGCAGATCCTTCCCTTGTTATCCTACATACTGTGGCCAGCAGAGAGGGATATAAGGGGTCATTCCGAGTTGATCATTAGCTGCTTTCGTTCGCTGCGCAGCGATCAGGCAAAAAATCGGCACTTCTGCGCATGTGGCGCAATGCGCACGCGTGTCGTACTATTACAATGAACAATGTAGTTTCACACAGGATCTAGCGAAGCTTTTCAGTCGCACTGCTGGCCGCAGAGTGATTGACATGAAGTGGGCGTTTCTGGGTGTCAACTGACCGTTTTCAGGGAGTGTTCAAAAAAACGCAGGCGTGCCAGGAAAAACGCAGGCGTGGCTGGGTGAACGCAGGGCGTGTTTGTGACGTCAAAACAGGAACTGAACAGTCTGAAATGATCGCAAGTGCTGAGTAGGTCTGAAGCTACTCTGAAACTGCACAAAATTTTTTTGTAGCCGCTCTGCGATCCTTTCGTTCCACTTATGCTAAGCTAAAATACACTCCCAGTGGGCGGCGGCATAGCGTTTGCACGGCTGCTAAAAACAGCTAGCGAGCGATCAACTCGGAATGACCCCCATAGAGAAGCTATTTGCAAATCCCACGCACTGTAGCTACACAGGTTGGTCACTAAAGGCCTAATTCAGACCTGATTGTAGCCGTGCTATGATCAGCCACCCTGACATGTGGGGGAACGTCCAGCACAGGGCTAGTCCGCCCCACCTGTCTGGCCCTCCCCCCGCCACACAGGTACAAAATCATCGCACGGTGGCGATGCTTTTGTACCTGAAGAGCAGCTCCCTACCAGCGCAGCTGCTGCGCGCTGGCAGGGAGCTACCCGTCGCTTTCCGGGTTGCAGCGGCTGCGTGTGACGTTGTTTTTCTTCAAACATTGGAACATCGATCAGCACCATCGGAAACATCGCTTCCTATCTTGGCTTTAATTTTGACAGCCGGGACAGCCGCCAGGTACAGGGGTGGGGGGGGGGGGGGGACTTCTGCAGCAGCTGCTATTCCATGCTGACCACTCAGCAGTGATCGGCAGCACAATAAACACTGGGGGAGGGTGCAGGGAGGTTCCTCTGAGAGCGGCAGCAGAGGGAAGTTTCTCTTCCCTGTAGCCGCCCATGCTGTCTGACTAGTCGCATCCTGTGCGACCAGGTCGGATAAAGCACTTGCTGGTGTGGTCGCATCTGATGCCACCATGCCAGGTAAGTGGTTAAAGAAACCTAATTTAAGAGAAGCATTTCAGGTTCTCTTGGTCTCTTGACCTTCATCCGATCACTATAGGTCTCTTCATTAATTTCAAGTTTTCATGTGTTCTTAAAGGTTTTATTACATTAGTTGAAATCAATGCGCTTTTCTGCAGAAATGCAAGTTCTGTTAAAACATACTTGCCGACTTCGGTAAGTCTCGGTCCGGGTGGTCCGAGAAGAAGAAGCGGCAGATGGCCGGGATAGTGACTGTGGATCGAATAATAGTAGGCCCACCCCTTGTGACGTTTTGCGGTGATTCTGGGATGTGAGGGCTGCGATGATCTTTCCCCCAAATTTGTGGGTCTTCCTGAACGTCCCTGAGAGTGGGCATTAATAGTGTAAGGAGGAGACCCGATTTCTGCCACCTGCTGGAAATATCAAGTCATGCCCAATGAGGGATCATTGGGTCATGAGGATAAACTTGTGCTTTATATGGATGATATGTTATTGTTTTTGACAAACGAGCTGCACTCCCTGATACCTCACTTGGCAGCGGTTGATGCCTCTTGGTTTTTTTCGGGAATATGATTAACTCTCTCTGGTTTTCCCTGTACAGTCTATTGTAGTTCTGCCGTATTCCTATCATTTTCCTTTACGTTGGTGCAAACAATTTAAGTACTGTGGCATTCAGGTTACACATATTATGTCCCCTTATAAATATACATATGCAACGTTCTGTGGTTTACCTTCCTGTTTCCTTACTTTCATCTCTAGCATACGTTATGGCCTCCTCTATTTGGAGTAATAAGATTGATTGTGTCTCGTTTAAAGTTTCACGTAGGCCCCGGGTTGAGGGCAGTCTGGCACTCCAAGATATGCGTCTATATTATTTGACTGCCCATCTGGTGCCCCTTTTCGGGACTTGGTTTCAGAGCCGTAACACTGGGCTTCACTACACCTGGCTGGTCTCCAGTTTAATCTGCTCCAGGCTTGGCTTGTTAAGTCATCTTTGTGGAGCTGTCCCCCAATTTCAGAGCAAACTTGTAGAGTTTGGCTTTCTGCGGCTAAGACTGTGGGTCCATATTCCTCCCTGGTGCTACAAGTGAAGTTACGGTAGGAGGATGATCTGGGCCCTTTCTCAGCTGATGATTGGTTGTTTATACTTGACTCTCCTCAGGCAGCCATGTCTTATGCCTGATTTCAGCACACATTGTCTACTGGACCCCAGTGTGTCTTGTTAAACTTGGGACGGTTGACCTCAACCACCTGCCCTATATATAATTCTGTTGATGCTGACTTCTGGCATCTGCTGTGCTCAGTTTGGTCTTCTGTTATACACTGTAGGTGTACTGTTCCCATCTTGGACCCAAAAATCTGTATATTTGGCTTAAAGATTCTCTGAATTCAACTTTACAACTTGTTCTCTGTCCTCCTAATGTTAACCAAAGTGCTCATTGCTGGATGACTCCACATCCCCCGTCTTTTGCTGCCTGGCTTGGTTTGGTGGATTTCACTATTTCACATTGTATGTATACTAAGCCTAATTGTCCTGCCATATCTGAGATTTATGGTGTCTTTGGCAATGTTTCTGATTTGCTCTAGAGCTGGAGCCCACTTCTGTCTCTTACTCGGGGTGTGCCGTGGATGTCCCCACTACTCTCTGGGTGTGACATGGATATCCCTGTCACTCTTCAGGGGGGTGTAGTGGGTGTCCCTGCCACGCTTTGGGTGTTCCGTGGATGTCCCCACCACTCTTTAGGGTGTGCTGTAATTTATATTGTAATCTTAGTGATGTCTCCTGTCTGAGTGTGTTATTCTGATCCTCTATTATAGTTACATCACATGTTGGGCATTGGTAACATTTTAGTGTCGGATTGTTTTTATTATGCTCATTTTCCCTTGAGACCCTTTTTGAGCTGGTCCGGAGTCCACTGCAGGGAGGTTGAGGATGATCCCAGGAGACTGTAATGCTGCTGCAGAGCCGCACTAAAGATGACCATCAGGAAGGGTCCTCACTGGAGTCTTCTTTTATATCCGAGACAGACAGGAGGGCTGGGTCTTCCTCGGCGAGAAGAGGATAACACAGGCCTGTCAGCAGAGACCGCTGCATCCAATCCCTGTTGGCTGTAAATGTGACCGGGGAGCAGCATGGCAGCCGGAAGGTGCCGACACTTCAGGGGACATAGAAAGTTCAGCAGGTCAGCATGGCAAGGAGACGCGGTCCTACTGATGGTCATTGGCAGGTTAGAAGGGTGTCGGCCTATATTAGGCAGGGTGCATTCTCTTTAAATTCTGGCATGGCGTCCTGCTAAATAAGCCAAGTGGGAGCGCTATTGTTCCCCTAAACCACTCCAGTGCACCATCTCCCCCACCACACCTTCCTTTTCTCTTTTGAACTTAACTCGTGTTGCATCCTTCGTGTCCTTCCCCCTTCCCCTCCCTAGCCTTCTCCTTCAATGTCTGCTCTACTTCCACTCTATTCACCTTTGTGTCACATCATCTACCATTCGGTGGCACAGCCTGGTTTTCAAGTGAACGCGGAAGCATAGGGTAACAATAGGGTAAAAATTTATTCACACCCTTGTGACAGCGCTGGGTAGTCTGAACCACCATGTAGCTAGCAACAGGGTGCCCAAGGGAGACCACCAGGTGAGTAGCAGTGGCAACTCTGTACATGTAGTGGTGGTGGTATATGGATAGTGCCCCGCAGGAATAATGTCACCTACCTTTGTGACATCTGTCTTCACAAACTTTACCACCACTTTCAGACCATTATCTTCTCTCCTTTTGAGATTCTCTTTTCCCATCCCTCCCCACCAAGGTGACTCACTAAGTTGACCTCATCTTTTCTACTCTTTGAACACTCTCCTCTTCCATCTCATCCTTTTCCTGTCCTGACCAAGCTGTCTCACTTTACAACTTCTGCTGCCCTGGTTGTCACATCCTGTTGGTCTGTACCTGAACACTTTATTTTCATAAAAAACTCCCAGACCCCCCACTCCTTTCTTAACTACTCATTCCAACCCACACTTTGCCTTCTTCCCAGTTCATCCTCCAAATGTTCACCCCTTCCCTTTAGTCTGTAAGCTCTCATTGAGGGCTCACTTCCCTCTTGTTATCGCTCTAGTACAATCCATTCTGCCAGTGCCCATTGTCCTCTCATCTTTCAGTGACTCATATAGTGTACCATATCCCTGTATGAATGGTACAGGAATAACGAGAGCCAGTCATCATCCCACCACCCTGCCACTACATGGTTCTAAGTCTAAAGCGAGTTGCTCTGCTCTTGCCAATGTACTTGTCGTTCTCTCTCCTTTGTTTTACCATAGTGTCCCATTTTCATTCAATGTACTTATGGAATGTTGTGCACTATAGTGACTTCACTACATGTCTACTACATGTACGATGATGCAACATGTACAGTATGTAGCATAAAAAATAAAATAAAAGATAATATGTATCATCACTAGAAAATATTTTGTTAATTAGTGGGAAAATAATTTCACAAATCTATTTTTGAAGGATAATCTACAGTGATGTACAAATTAATTGGAACAAAGATTGTTTTTCTCTGTGTTGTTTTGTGTTCATTATAAAAACAAGACATAATTATGTACATAAGAATTAATATGGCCACCATTAGCTACAGTAACTTGTTTTACACAAGTTTTCTTAATTTTAGTTGAAAGACGTTGCGTTGCTTTGTCGTCTTGCAGTTCTTCTCTCTTCTACAAGTCTGTGGCGCACTGTTGATGGAACATTCCACAATTTATCAGCTTGGAGCATTTTACATGTCCGTCCATATTTCCCCCTTCTTTTTAGGTGCAAAGTCCCAATTTGTTGCCAATTTTAAACAGCCTTGAAACACTAGATTTACTGACTGCAACATAGTAAGCAATGTGTGTGCTTTCTGTCTAACCCCCACATTTATACCCCACAAAATCTTCCTTTCTCCAATTACTTTGTAAACCACTGTGTATCCTTACTCAAACAGCGGACAGTTTAGCTAGCTTTTTTCAAAACAGTTCTTCTTGTGCAAGGCACTGTTGAATCATTCCCACATGGAACAGAAAACCAAAAAAATAAATAAAAAAATCTTTATTATACTTTAAAAAAACAAAAATCAAATCAAGTAAACAGGTAAAAACAGTAAACTTGATTTATTGAAAACAAAAATCTAATACATTTATTTTTTTTTTACACAGGTTTAAAATATAAAATCCCTTTGAGGGTATCTCAATTTAAAATTATAACATATTTCATGGAATTTGTATGTGGTGAAAGGACTGTACAGTTTCTGACTGTAAGGAACTGTTTTTTTTCCCACCTGAAGCTATACTTCTTTTTTTAATTTTATATATTTAAAAAAAAAATAAAACACAAATAAAATTACACCAGGAAATAATTTTTCTGCATTTACAGCAAGGAAGTTTATTTCAATATAGCTATCGTATGTTTTCTTTTTTAGGGAAGAATAATGGTGATGGTTTTAACAAATTTCACAAGCAGATGTTATTGATGTAGTCAGAAACACTTAAAAAAAATCAATAAACAGAATAATCACATGACCTAAACGCGATCACATCAATGAGCTCAAATACATCTCAATGTCTTTTGGATTCTTTATGAACTGAATGTGCAAACCAGTTTTGGTTCCTTGGTGTACAATTTTTTTTTGCCACCTAGAGGACATAATTCTGTAATTCCTATCTAGACTTGGGCAAATATTAAGAGTCATTTTTGTTTAATTTTGAAGCTTGAACTTTTATATAAACAAAAAACATTGTCTCTGTAAACCACAGATTACCAAATGTGTAAAATAAAAAGAATACCTGCTAAGGACAGTGTCTATAAGATTAATTTACTTATTTCCCCACTTAAAAACTAGTGTATCTAATATTTTAAAAGTGTTTAAAGGTTTCAAAAGTCGTATTTCTATTAATTTGGGCAATTTTTGCCTGCTGTCGTCACCTCTATGTCAACTCAATGGACAAAAAAAATCCCTATCATGTTTTGAGTGAGAAATTGGAGTCTCAATGTATTAATGATCTTACATTTTAATAGGGTTGATCTGTGAAATTTTGTATTCGTGTTGAGCCTCTTAGCTATGCATGAGAAACCTATTCAAGCGAGGAAAACGTTTTCAGTATGACTTTTGAATTCTGCGTTTAGAGATATCAATTATTGTAACAGCAACTGAGAATCCTCAGAGAGGGGACAGGGGGATTACATTCTAAGGTTTCTAAACATTTAAATTTAAAAAAAGTCTTGTTGTAATTCCCTTTCGAAATGTACACTCCCAATTAGAATCCAAGTTCACATGGTGTCACTAGTAGCAGAGCTTGCTGATGGTAAAGGAAATTGCTCTCCATAAAGAGTTTTAGCACAACAAGAAAGTGCTGTAACTAACTGTGAGAGTATTTTAGGTCAGGAGTTTGCAGGAAGCTATTGTTGCTTAAATTCTTATTTTTCCCAAATCAAAAAGTGCACAAAGATCAATCAGTGGGTTTATGTTCTTCATGGTTAGAAAATTCTCAAATTAAGTATTGAGAATTGTTGAAGGTCGGAGCTGGTTTCAGTGGTATAAATATATAATCTCTTTTTTAATTTAGTTTAGAGGACAATATTGTAAATATTTACGAATGCTTTGTATTTCTCATACTTGTTGATGGCTATTACCATTGGGACAAGGACTCAGGCATTTGATTTTCCATTCCATGGGTATGAAAATCATGACTACCATTCACCGAAAAGTCCTGGGAACCATACTTAAAAAGTGCTGCCTGTCCATCAAACTAATTTGTGATATTGCAGCATACTCAGATTGCACTGTGAGCAATAATATATATATATATAAATATATAATTTTTTTAAAGTATTATTTGATAAAACATTATTAAGTATGAATTACAAGGCTCAGAACACTGTGATATTATTTGCATTTTCTTCTAAATACAGATGTTTCCCATGAGATGGTTTAGCATTGTGCTTTTAGTAAGAACAGAACTCGTCTAAATAAATATTGTATTCGTGCCAGCCACAGCTACATCTATTTTGGAAGCTGTAAAAAATAATAATCTTCTAATGGTCTTTAAAATTGGTTTTAATGCAAAGGACATGTTGGTAGGAACAAGCAATGCTACTGCTTTAAATATGAAGGACACATTTTTCCCAAACATTTATAAAATGGGGGGGGGGGGGGGGGGATCTGTACAACATTAAAATCGAGGAATGAGTACAAAAATGTAAAGAGGGTCACCATATAAAATAAAATCTCTTTCTATTATTTTTTTAAGGGATCGTTTTGTTTCCTTATCACACAATGGGGGGAGATTCAATTGTTTGAAAAGTCCGTTGGGTGTCTGTTTTTTCTAATAGTCAGTAAAAAACAGACACCCAACCGACTTTTCAAATATTTGAATTCCCCCCAATATATTGATCCTAAAGAACATTTTTCTAAAAGACCGGTCTTCTTGTATATACTGAGAACTCAACAACAAAAGTAAAGGGCCTTGCCTCTGCCCATGGAATTCACAGATATCGGATACTTCTACAGACTTTTTGTTGTCCTCTAACTATTCATAAAAGAGGCAAATTCATGCACATTGTGTCCCTTTTTTTATTATTGCAGTGAGGTTCACCGGCGTTTCAGCCTCGTACAGTACTGGTCATGTAAACACTCATCGGACTAGAAATGTTAAGAACCAGTTTGCACATTCGCCAACATCAGCACACGAGGAAAGACATATTTTTCAACACTTTTAAACAAACAACATAAGTTAGCACCACAATTAATCAGCATCTGAGTACAAATCCGGAATAATCATAAACACAGAAATGGAAAGAGAGTTGTTTTTGTTTTTGTTTTTTTTGTAAAAAAAAAATCTACATGGGAAGCTACCACAATACAGTCAATATATTTTTTTTTATTACGCCGTATCTACATTGTATATGAATACAAGAGAAGCATGCAGTATAACTCTTCCCGCTAGCGCTCTGAGTGGGATACGTCGGTCAGGAAGTAATGGCAGTCCGCCCACAGAGGAGCACTGTCAGGGAGTTTCAAATATAAAATAGCACCACAGGAAAACGGAATATAGCACCTATTTCTGACAAGGTTTTTCCTACTACAGGCAATCTCCCACTCTGTGACAAGGCAACGTAGAGGTAAAATACTGTACAATAATAAGAACTTGTTAGCCTGTCTCTGGTCTTGTCACACAATCCAATCGTTGCTTGATTCTCTTTGCTAATCCTATCCGAAGCAGTTTGCCCAAGAATTTTTTGCTTTGCCCTATTGGTGACACAAGTCAATTGTATGCAGTAATAAGGTCTACAGCAGGATCGTTCACTACGGCTGGAAATGAAGTCTACAAAAAAAGAAAATGTTTTCCATAATTTTGATGAAACCACAGTTCTATAGAAATCGGTGACCTAGCTGTCTTTGCGAAAACAAATCATTAAAACGTCCTGTGAAGTGAAACACGGAGAATGTGGCATAATTGCATAGCTAGTGTTTTTTTTTACATTTATTCTACTCTATCTCTTCCAGACCACAGCTCAGAACAAGTTATTTTTGCATAGTGTACTGGTAAATTCCCACGCGGGTGTCTAATTTATCCCTGCACTGTAATTATTCCTTAAGACAGTAAAGAGTCGGGTCCGTACCACATGTTGGAGAACAGAAATCTTTGGTTCTAAAACAAAAAAATATATTTTACATATTGCCACAAATTTGCCAGTATTTATCTGTCGAAACGCTGATTTAAAACCAGGTCACATGCAAGCTTTAAAGCTTAGGATAAGGCAACTTACTTTTCTTTTTCATGAAAAACAGAATAATAATAATATACAATACAAATAATTACATACAAAAATATAAGCACCTTTAATACAAAGGGACAAGCCGGGCACAAAGGCGAGTGCATTCATTAGGAAGACTGAGTGAAAAAGAAGAGTCCTTTCTGGTCCGAATTTGTGTCAGGCTGGATGTATTATGTTCAAGCATCTCCGTCACACAGGTAATGATATTCAACTCCATAATTCATCATAAGCGGGAGTCATGTGCTTCTAGTGATTGTCACGTGATGCTGTTTAGGTCATGTGATCCTAAGGCTTTAGGCACCAAGTGGTTTTTTTTCTTTCCCTAATATATTGGTGGTCCAGTCGCATAACCTCAGGCAAATTGGGGTTCAACCCTTCACCGTCCCAGTTTGAGAACGTGCATGTGAAGAAAAAAAATTAGTAAACTGTGATGAGGTTTAAAGGTTGCTCATTTGGAAACTTGGCGTCATTCTGGTTTGCTATTGGCCTCTTTGCTCAAAACAAGTGTATTTATGTATATTTAGTTATCTCCTTTTTTTATTTTTTGTTTTTTTTCTGGAGTGTCTTTTATTTTTTTATTTTTTAGCCTTGGAAACACACTGGTCCCACTTCAAAGCCAAATTTTTGCGTTGGGTCTCCGAAGTCATTAAACATAAGGTCCACAATAGGAGCTTGCTCCACTTTGGGTGTGTTGAGCTCCAGGATAGTCTTTTGCGAGCCTTTCTTTGACTGGTAAGAGAGAGAGAGAGAGAGAGAGAGTCAGCAATACGTTGGTGGGCAGACATGTGACTTTATAAATAAGATGTGACCCACCTTCCCCAGGGTAGTATACCCAGTAACCATCCTAATGAGATTGCGTTAGCAAATATATATGTTCCCCCAATGCTTTTGCTCCCATCTGATATAGTTAAATATACATCAGTAATTTAACATTAATATAAATCACCGTACTGTTAGCAGCACAGCCATGTGTACAGTTAGTAGCACAGCCATGTATCCAGTGTACTGTGTAAGCCGTTTATTCAGTGTAGTGTACTGTTAGTAGCACAGCCATGTATCCAGTGTACTGTGTACTGTTTTTAGCACAGCCGTTTATTCAGTGTAGTGTACTGTTAGTAGCACAGCCATGTATCCAGTGTACTGTGTACTGTTTTTAGCACAGCCGTTTATTCAGTGTAGTGTACTGTTAGTAGCACAGCCATGTATCCAGTGTACTGTTTTTAGTAAAGCAGTTTATTCAGTGTAGTGTACTGTTAGTAGCACAGCCATGTATCCAGTGTACTGTGTACTGTTTTTAGCACAGCCATTTTATTCAGTGTAGTGTACTGTTAGTAGCACAGCCGTGTATCCTGTGTACTGTTTTTTAGCACAGCTGTTTATTCAGTGTAGTGTACTGTTAGTAGCACAGCCGTGTATCCAGTGTATATTTAGAAGCATAGCCATGTCTCTAATGTACACTTAGTAGCACAGACATGTATCCAGTGTAGCAGACATGTATCCAGTGTACTATTAGTAGTATAGACATGTATCCAGTGTACTATTAGTAGTATAGACATGTATCCAGTGTACTATTATTAGTTTAGACAGGTATCCAGTGTATAGTTAGTAGCACAGCCATGTGTCCTTTGCATAGTGTGCTACTGGTAGCACAGTCGTGTGTACCGTGTACTATTAGTAGCACAGCTGTGTATCCAGTGTAGAGTGTACGGTCAGTAGTACAGCCGGGTTTAGTATGTGCACACAATAAAACAGAAAATATTTGAACTTGGCGCCTGTGAGTATAAAAAGTGAAATTGCTTCAAGTCTTTCATCCCCATTCCGCTAAGTTATTGTTGAACAATACTAACCATTTATTTGCATGTGTTGGATCAAGCCAACTAACTTTACATTATTCATTACTAATCTATGAAGCAATGTTTGGACATCACTAACCACTGTGCATGTGTTAGCTTATGTCCTTGCTATGATATGTCGTAAAAGCCTCATTATGTGTTTAAGCTTTAAGCTATGTCTAATACGGGTTGTTTAATGTGATTTTATTGTATTCTGCTGCAGTATGTGTTTTTTATGAATATTTACTGAATAAATACATAGTGTTTTTTTTTTAATTATCTTTAATGTGTAGTCTCCATTAATTGGTTTAGACAGCGCTCCTATTGTTTGCTGGGAGTTACGTCCTGGTAAATATTGTTTTAGGGTTTAGTATGAAATACCTACAATCAAAATCCCGACGGTCAAAATCCCAGCAACAATTGACCGACTGTCAAAAAGTCGATACGCGGGTTTTCATATTTTTTTGTGTATGTCGACATAGACACCATATTAGTGTACTGCGTGCACTCGCCATGCTTTGAGCACGGTGCCTCGTGACACTATTATATTCCCCCTCCAGGTCCACTGAAGTGGTAAAGTATGAACAAGTTGGTTTCAATAAAAAACTCATGTAGACTTTTTGACCTGTCAACATTTTAAATGTTAGTATTTTGATCTGTCGACATTTTAAATGTCGGTATTTTGACCTTGTTGGGATTTTGACCGTCTGTCAGTGGCTGTCAGTATTTTGACCATTGGGATTTTGATTGTAGTTAAATTGACCGCATCCCAGCACAGCCGTGTGTACCGTGTACTATTAGTAGCACAGCTGTTTATCCAGTGTAGAGTGTACTGTCAGTAGCACAGCCGTGTGTACAGTGTACTATTGGTGGTATAGACAAGTATGCTGTGTACAGTGTCAGTAGCACAGCCGTGTATCCAATGTACTGTTAGTAGCACAGCCATACATCCAGTATACAATGCACTGTTCGTAGCACAGCCATGTATACAGTGTACTAACTGAATACTGGATATACGTATGTGCTACTAACAGTACACTGGATATATATCTGCTACACTGTATACTGGATATGTCTGTGCTACTAACAGTACACTGGATACTGCATACACGGCTGTGCTACTAACAGTACAAAGCATACATGTCTATACCTCTGATAGTTGCACAGCCATGTAGCCATCAGTGGGATAGACATGTATCTTGTGTACTGTTAGTAGCATAGCTGTGTATTCAGTGTGCAGTGCACTGTTAGTAGCATAGACTGTATCCACTGTACTGTTTGTTAGTAGTACAGACATTTATCCAGTGTAGTTAGTAGCATAGCCATGTATCCACTGTATAGTTAGTAGACTGTACACACGGCTGTGCTACTATTGGTGGCATAGACATGTATCCAGTGTAGTTAGTAGCATAGCCATGTATCCACTGTATAGTTAGTAGACTGTACACACGGCTGTGCTACTATTGGTGGCATAGACATGTATCCAGTGTACACTGGATACACGGCAATGCTACTACCAGTCCACTGGATACATGTCTATACTAATAACTGTTTACTGAAGACATGGATATGCTACTAACAGTACACTGTATACATGTCTACACTACTAATAGTATACTGGATACATGTCTACACTACTAATAGTATACTGGATACATGTCTACACTACTAATAGTATACTGGATACATGTCTACACTACTAATAGTATACTGGATACATGTCTACACTACTAATAGTATACTGGATACATGTCTACACTACTAATAGTATACTGGATACATGCTGTGCTACTAACTGTACACATAGCAACATAGAATTTGATGGCAGATAAGAACCACTTGGCCCATCTAGTCTGACCCTTTTTTTTATACTTTAGGTAATATCAACCCTTTTTGAACCTTAATTCTTTGTAAGGATATTCATATGTCTATCCCAAGCAACTTTAAATTGCTCTACAGTCTTAGCCTCTACCACCTCTGATGGGAGGCTATTCCACTTGTCCACTACCCTTTCTGTGAAGTAAGTTTTCCTTAAATTTCCCCTGAACCTCCCCCCCTCCAGTCTCAGTGCATGTCCCCGAGTTCTAATACTTCTCTTCCTTTGAAGAATGTTTCCCTCCTGAACTTTAAGACCCTTGATATATTTGAAAGTTTCTATCATGTCCCCCCTTTCCCTTCTCTCCTCCAAACTATACATGTTAAGATCTTTTAGCCTTTCGGGTAAGTTTTGTGATGTAGGCCATGCACCATTTTAGTTGCCCTTCTTTGTACGCTCTCTAATGTATTTATTTCCTTATGGAGATATGGTCTCCAGAACTGGACACAGTATTCCAGATGGGGCCGCACCAATGACCTATACAGTGGCATTATCACTTCTTTTTTCCTGCTACTGATTCCTCTCCCTATGCAACCAAGCATCTGACTTGCCTTTCTCATTGCTTTGTTGCATTGCTTTCCTGCCTTTAAGTCACTTGAAATAGTGACTCCTAAATCCCTTTCCTCCTCAGTAGTTTCCATTATAGTACCCTTGATACTATACTTAGCCTTTGGGTTTTTGAGACCCAAGTGCATGATTTTGCATTTTTTAGCATTAAACTGTAGTTGCCACGTTCTTGAACATTTCTCAAGCCTAGCTAGGTCATCAATCATTTGTTTTACCCCTCCCGGTGTGTATACCCTGGTGCAAATCTTTGTGTCATCTGCAAAAAGGCATATCTTCCCTTCAATACCATCTGCAATGTCACCAACAAAGATATTAAAGAGAACTGGACCAAGTACAGATCCCTGGGGTACTCCACTGGTAACATTTCCCTCCATAGATTGCACTCCATTTACCACAACTGTCTGTTTCCTATCCTGCAACCAGGTTCTTATCCATTTAACTGTTTTGTAATCCACCCCCACGCTTTCAAGTTTATTTAGCAGTCTACGATGTGGGACAGTGTCAAATGCCTTACTAAAGTCTAGATATGCTACATCTACAGCTCTCCCTTGATCTATTATTTTCGTCACAGAGTCAAAAAAGTCAATAAGATTTGTTTGGCATGATCTCCCACCAGTAAATCCATGCTGTTTTGGATCCTGTAAGTTGTTTGATTTAAGATATTCCACTACTCTTTCTTTTAACATTACTTTCCCTACTACTGATGTAAGGCTTACTGGTCTGTAGTTACTTGCTTCTTCCTGGCTTCCACTTTTGTACAGTGGAACTACATTTGCTCTTTTCCAGTCCTCTGGAATGGCACCTGTATTTAGTGACTGGTTAAATAATTCTGTTAATGGTGCCACCAGCACATCTTTTAGTTCTTTTAGTATCCTTGGGTCTATCCCATCTGGCCCCATTGATTTTTCCACTTTTAGTTTTGAAAGTTCTGTTAGGACCTTCTCTTTTGTAAATGTAGTTTCATCTACCTTATTTTTATGAATACACAGTACACATGGCTGTACTACTAGCAGTACACTGTATACATGTCTATGCTACTAATAGTATACTGGATACACGCTGTGCTACTAACTGTACACAGGATACATGTCTACACTACTAATAGTATACTGGATACATGTCTACACTACTAATAAGTATACTGGATACATGTCTACACTACTAATAATATACTGGATACATGTCTACACTACTAATAGTATACTGGATACATGTCTACGCTACTAATAGTATGCTGGATAAATGCTGTGCTACTAACTGTACACAGGATACATGTCTGTACTACAAACAGTACACAGGCTACATGTCTACACTACTAATAGTACGGTTCCGGTATGAATGGTCGACCATGTTATGGTCGACAGTCATTAGGTCGACCACTATTGGTCGACATTGACATGGTCGACATGGACACATGGTCGACACATTAAATGGTCGACACATGAAAAGGTCGACATGAGTTTTTGAACTTTTTTGGGTGTCGTTTTTTGCGTAAAGTGACTGGGAACCCCAATTAGTGCACCGCGTCCCCTCGCTTTGCTCGCCATGCTTCGGGCATGATGCCTTCGCTTCGCTCGACACAGATTACCGTTCCAATCGTAGTCCACGTGGATCGTAAAGTATGGAAAAGTCCCCCCCCCAAAAAAAGTAAAAAAACTCATGTCGACCTTTTCATGTGTCGACCATGTGTCTATGTCGACCATGTCAATGTCGACCAATAGTGGTCAACCTAATGACTGTCGACCATAACATGGTCGACCATCTGAACGGATACCTAATAGTACACAGGCTACATGTCTACACTACTAATAGTACACTGGATAAACCCTCCTGCCAGCATCTGTGAAATCCGAGGGATGTGTCTGAGGATGCTGCATCGGATCACCATTGAGGCCATCGGTTGAAACTTGCGATGTTACCAGACTGCGGTCTGTCTGTGCAAGCAGAACCATACTCAAACTGGCCGTAGGATCCAGACAGCCAGGTCCAGGCAGTCTGAGTCCAACTACAGAGACCCTGAGCCGGCACGCCTGCAAAGAGGGGCCAACGCACACAGTTGCCACCATGCTGCGGCTAAGGATGGTGCACAAACAATCAAATTTATATGTAAACCATTGTTGTTGGGTACAAATTCGAATCACGCCCTTAGTGCAAATATCCTGCTTCCGTCCGTCCAACTACTGGGGTTTATTTAGGTGCATCTGAGCAAAATTGGTGCATTCTTATACAGTGACAGAATCTCTGCAGCTTACAGGCCGCCCAACGGGGGTCCCAGCAGTGTAACAGGCAGCCGTTCCCGGGTATGGGGAACGCGATTCCCCCTTACTAACGATTCAGATGTCAATTATCTTTTCCTGTAAGTAAATTGTGGGATTTCCAGCCATTTCACCGAAAATAGAAATCTATATTAAATAAGTCTGCAGCTGACCCCTGCGCACAGCCCCAGAAATAATTTCCTATTGACAGATTCTTGTTTCTTGTGTCAGAACTAATAATGCTCCACTCATGTTTCTTATTGCAGTCTGGCAGGCTGAGTCCGTAACACTGATCAATAGATTGCTGTATTCCCACCAGCCAAGCCCAATCCAGATACAGACTTTGCAGAAGAATTAACTCTCTTGTCAGTAGAACAGAGAGACCAATTTCATTGATGACGCCTGTCTGCTGCTATAATAACCTGAGATGAAGTGCATTTAGGTCCAACAATGGTAAACTCCTGTCACAGCGTATTCAGCGTGACAGACGTGTATATTAGCCGGAGGAGACAGCACTTACTGCACATCCATCCACGATTGCCTGAATGTAGGGATTGTTGTCGTAGGACATTTCCTCATCGTTCGAGCCCAGGAAGCGGATGGCCTTGTCGTAGCTGTTGGTGGTGCTATCGTGCCAAGCGACAGACTGGTAGCAGTTGTACGTTACGTTTTGCTTGGCAGCAGCACTTAGTAGCCTCAGGAAAGTCATCTGCACAACACCGATTGGGTTTCCATCTGCATCCACGTAGGACAGCTGGAAAAAATCAGAGACAGCTACAGGGTGAATTCTGAGTGTCCGGGGCGCTGCGCAAGCCTCGTGCCTTTCTATATGTAACGGCGGATCCTTCTAGGGGTCACAGGCGTAGGTTTATTTACTCGTCTGTAACTCACCACGTGACTGGCTGCAGTTACTACCAAGTGCCACCATAACAGAAGATAAAATGGTTTTAAGTAGCATTAAATGAAAATAAATATACTGTGTACTCCCTCTTACAAACTGTTATACAGTGTATTTATAGGAGGAGAATGGCGTGTGGTGTTTATAGCCCAGTGTATGAATCTGAGAAGGTGAATGGGGGGTAATTCAGACCTGATTGTATCAGCAAATTTGTTAGCAGTTGGGCAAAACCATGTGCACTGCAAGTGGGGCAGATGTAACATGTGCAGAAAGAGTTAGATTTGGGTGGGTTATATTGTTTCTGTGCAGGGTAAATACTGGCTGCTTTATTTTTACACTGCAATTTAAATTTCAGTTTGAACACACCGCACCCAAATCTAACTCTCTCTGCACATGTTACATCTGCCCCACCTGCACTGCACATGGTTTTGCCCAACTGCTAACAAATTTGCTGCTACGATCAGGTCTGAATTACCCCCAATGACAATGACTTTCTTTTTTAATTTAATCTCGAACGCCACCCGAAAACTATTCTTTAGTGGATTTAACCTATGATGTTGTAGCAATGGATTCGTTACTTGAAGTTGAAAATTTGTGGGCGGAATGAGAGAACAACATCTGTGATACAATTGTCACATACTGTAAAAAACAAACGGCAACCAAAGGCATTGACATAAATACAATATAAGTAAAAAGACATGATGATAAAATAATAATCATACAAACCAGACTGGGACCATTCTGCCGCCTTACAGATAGAGGTGACTGAACAGGAGGGAGCAGCATGCACGTCAGATACAACTACAATCACATCTGTAATATCACTGCCCAGTCTTATCTAAGGAGCAAGACGGGCTCTGTGCAGTTAGATGGCCTCTGCTGACGGCAGGCTCTGTGCAGTTAGATGACCCCCGCTGACAGCAGGCTCTGTGCAGTTATTTGGCCTCCGCTGACAGCAGGCTCTGTGCAGTTAGATGGCCTCCGCTGACGGCAGGCTCTGTGCAGTTAGATGGCCTCCGCTGACGGCAGGCTCTGTGCAGTTAGATGACCCCCGCTGACAGCAGGCTCTGTGCAGTTATTTGGCCTCCGCTGACAGCAGGCTCTGTGCAGTTAGATGGCCTCCGCTGACGGCAGGCTCTGTGCCGTTAGATGGCCTCCGCTGACGGCAGGCTCTGTGCAGTTAGATGGCCTCCGCTGACGGCAGGCTCTGTGCCGTTAGATGGCCTCCGCTGACAGCAGGCTCTGTGCCGTTAGATGGCCTCCGCTGACAGCAGGCTCTGTGCAGTTAGATGACCCCCGCTGACAGCAGCGATAGAGGCTCAGGGTCTATTGCAAAGCTGCGCGCAACACCGAATGCAGCGAGATCTCACATGTTAGCAAAGGGCGCATGCGCATATTTATTGTCAACCAACCGAGTCGGCATCATCTTAATCGCTTCTCACAGCTGAAAGGGCGTTACATGGTGGTATTGATAGGGGGGTGTCTGTAGATGGAGTTGTGGTCTGCACAGGGGTGAGCGCAGGCAAATGCAGTTCCGTTGTCCGTCATATCTCCTGCACCAAGGATGTGACTGGTGCAGATGTAGAGAAGAGCGATGGCACCGATAGCGCCTATACCAAGGCATCAAGCTAAGCAACAACGCTTACTACCTTTCCTCTTATCCCGGCATTACATGCAACTCAGACTCAGGCCCTTGGCATCAATGAATGACAGGTACCTATAACCCGGGCACAGAGCTTACAGATGTGTTGGTAGCTGTTTCTTTAAAACATGTTCCACAATAATACCTGGAGTTTACTGAACGTCTGGATCCTAAGCGGGGAGCACTTGGGGATTCAGGATAAAGTAGGCTTATAAGGAAATCGCTCGATAGCTCAGAAAACAACAGGAAAACATAGCCGGCTGGAAAGATGCTGTGAAGTTAAGACACGGAGGAGCCACTGGTGCCAGCAAGAGGTGGGAGGTAGCTAGAAAGTTTTGTACTTCAAAGCAGTCACCCTAAGCCGGAGTGAGTACCTATGATATTAAAGCAGAAGAGAGAGCACAGGCGCCGCGCTCCGCATTTCTCCATGACGACTATCACTTTATACTGGGGCTGATTCCTGTATTTCTTGTAGCTGAGTGCCGAGATAAATGAGCCGATACCAGGGCATACTGAAGGCCGCAATCTAGCATTCCAGGTGGCATCGGTTTTCCATCTGGGGGGTGGGCTAGGTACCAATAATAATACTTAGATCATTACTTTGTAAAATGGGCACGGACTCTAACCAATGTATGAATACACATGCAGCCAAGAAGCCCAAATCGGTTGCCCATTGTCTATGTCGAAAATAAATCTGGGCTGGGATTTGTACAACATCTGGATTGATGCATCTGGTTACCCAGACTGCTATATATAATAAAGGAAATCTTTGACTACGCATTTCGCCACGGCATGTTGTCATGAAGAGATCATAGGTACCCAAAAGAGGAGATAAGATGAGTTTCTGTCTCTTATAAGGACATATTACAGAAAACAGCCTGTAAGCCAAAAATCTGGCATCAAACAAACCCAGAGGAAGCAAAGTGTCTTTTAAGGTGGACATTTGGCCCAAGGTATTGCCCTAAAGAGTGATCTTTCCTTCAGAATTCTTATACCGCACCATACAGATGGAACCCAAGTCACTGCCTCTTTCCTGGGAGGCTATACGGGTCGCGTCAGTCTGAAGGAGACTTCCAAACGCTCAACATTTGAAAATAAAAAATGGCTGATGACGTGACTTAGGAGGACATTTACTAAGCAGTGATAAGAGCGGAGAAGTGAGCCAGTGGAGAAGTTGCCCCATCAACCAATCAGCAATGAAGTAACATCTATAATTTGCATGCTACAAAATGATACAGAGCTGCTGATTGGCTGATGGGGAAATATCTCCACTGGCTCACTTCTCCGCTCTTATCACTGCTTAGTAAATGTCCCCCTTAATCCTGTGTTGTTATATAGCATTTCAATGATATAAAACCAGGATGTAATGGTTGTTTTCAGGTCAGGGTCCCCTCGGCTATGCTTCTGTATGTGAAGGGGAAACGCATCAGTGAAGCCTGGTGTAGAGATAACATATCTTTATTACTTCATATTACTTGCAACGTGGCAGCCACTTCCCGTGACACCCTCATTATAGGGTAGTTGGTGACGGCTGAACTTTGGTGATATAGATTGCATTTATTGGCTATAGTTTGGTTCATTGTTGGCTTTCTGACACGTGTTTGTGAGGCTTTGCTCGAGTCCTGACAGTCATACCTACCTTTTAAAGTAGGGCCACTTACAGCTCCTGTAATGACCCAACGCTGACCGTGTGTCATTTCTCCTCGAACATCTGATAGTACTTACTGGTACGTAACCACTAGGACCAACGTGTGGGGTGTGGACTGGCCTCGCGTTGTCTTTTATAATTGGATGTATCAAATCGTCAGCAGACGGACCTGGGATCATAACGTGACTTGGGAAACATCTGTATGTTGCTCTGCATATAGTAGGAGTCTGTTTAGCACCTGTTTGAAGGCTGCCGCATCACTCAGACAGGACTACTTCCACCAGACAGAGGAAGGATTCATTTAATTAACATACAGCATCCATACACCATTACACCTTAACGGATTAGATGTAAGTTAATTAAATAAAACTCATTACTGCTTGCTGTTGACATCTATCGATTTGAATGTCTTTTTTTTTATTTTTAATTAAATTACTGTTTGATTGTGGGGCTTTCTTTTGCAGCCACTAATTCTCAGGTATGCGGTTAGGTGACTGACAGCCAATAAGATAACTGGATGGTATAAAATGCCAAGCAAACTGACCTTTGTATCCAGTTCCACCTTAAATCCATTTTCCTTTTCATCCGGAAACACTGTTCCCCCCCCTTCCCCCCCAACACCCGGGGGTTAGTGAGACATGCAGAGTGGTTTGGCCATAACCGAAGCAGACTCCGTGCTCTGGTTGAGACTGAAGGCCGGGGTTAGCACTTACCATGGAACCTCTCTTGTAATGACTATACCACGTACCAGGCAGCTCTTTGGGCCAACGAGCGATTTTATTCTGCAAAATACGACATGTGTTAACAGGAATGGAATGCAAAGGCTGAACCTTACCAGTTTACCACGCTTGAATTCACTGAACCAGGAGCCCGGATTCTCTTTGGGCCAGGATGTAAGCTTAGCCTGAATTGCGGAAGGGAAAGCATAGTAAGAAACAGAAAGTTAATGACCAATACCCCAAACTGTAAGCTGCACACTGACTGCCCCCTCCGTACCACCACGAGATCTTCATCCTCACTGTCTAGCTTTACAGAAGCTACCAGCCGCTAGATTGTTAGCCGAGAAGAACTGTGCAATAGCCGCTCTGACAAACGGAGTCTACATAACCTGAAACACTGACTGTTCCCATAAACATATGTTATGACTGTGGCATAAGGTGGCTGCCAGAATGTGAATAATGAAATATCTCTCCTCTGGGCAATACAGGATAAAATGAGGCATTGTCTTAGGGGCCTGAATTCAACAATTAGAAGGATCCCAATGCTCAGAGGCAGACTTCAAAGAGAAAGCTAATTCTGCATTAATTCCTCCCTCTGACAGTTGCATGGAATTACATTCTGTCAATACACGTCTCCAGCAGACCGGGATCACGGAATAGTCACCGCAATACTGTTCTCAGCGAGATTATTGCTCATAGATCAGCGTAAAATCAAGTCCTTCTCGCCCCGGTGAGGCGGCAGTAGTGGCCAACTGTATCGGTCACCTGCACGTGGCCGATTGCTCACTAGCAGTACTCAGCATATCAGTTTATGAAGAACAAGCGTTAGGAGTGAGGCATGAGGCATAGAGTACAGTGAGGTCATGGGTTCCTTATAAACCAACTGGGTTATTCTAAGTGACGGGTGCATTGTAATTTGGACTGCAGAAGACTATGAGGGGAAAGCTCTACAGGCTGCTGCAGCTGTGCTTTAGAACATCTGAGTGGGATCACTCCCAAGATGTAATACCATTTCCCGGCATTCCTGTGTGGTGGGTGTACATACATTAGGCCAGGCTGGGGATACGGTAGTCGCTTAGTGATCAGCCTGTACAAGGAGCGTGTAGATGGAATGCGGAGAAAATGAAATATTTCCCAGTGACTGAGAAGTAGAAGAGCCCTGTAATGAATGGATCTGACAGACAGATGCAGGTTGTGCTGTGTTAACACTTGTGCCACATAATGGCTACATAAACCACTGCAATCTGTAAATGAGAGCTTGCTCTGTGTACCCAGGTGTAAGGTGCGCCCCCACTTCTAACACCGCTGCATTTAGCCAGGTGTAACTGCAGGCGCTTGTGACGCACGAGGACTTGTGCTGCAGATTTGTACTAGAGTAACTGAGCCTTGGTATTTTCCCAGTAATGTGTTGTCAGTTCTACTGCACACAATACACATTGCGTTTAGAGTTCTTGTGTGCATTGAAATGTTTTAAAGCAATTACAGGACTCTAGAAAGACCCCAGGACATACAGTGTTAGCGCCACGACCACAGAACAATAGCTAGGTGCGGACTGTGCCACCTTTTTATAGAATGCTACGTGGCTTGCAGAGCCCCCAGACCGGCCAGGTGACCTTTCTGAGGCTCTGTGATGCGGCTTATGTTATCAATACGTGAATGCATTAAGTGGTGAGTAATATTAACACACAGCTCATTGCTTTCATCCGGCCAAGTCCGTCAATACCTCCAGCATGAAACGTCTTAAGGAGAAGCAGCAATTAATTAAGTGATCTTAAAATACTGGACGCAAAGTGGTCTTTCACTTGCCAAGCCTTTCTGGTGCCAGACGTTTCAATTGATTGTCATGCCAAATTCAGAGAGAGTCTACAGCACTTACTCCTTCAGACTTCTTGTCGGGGAATATACAAGACTCTCCTCCGGCCGTGAAATTGCAGAAAACCTTAAAGGAGTCTCGGGAACAGCCCTGGTTAGGATCAATCCAGTATTCACCTACATTGGAGGAGAAGAGGAGAATGAAGCAGCGAGAGTTTTACTGCGGCTGGTGTTTGGCAACTGCGCGGAATGTGATTAACGACCATTATTTTCTATTTATTGTATTACATCCTGATGGTGATTCTCTCTATACCCTTTTGTCAGCTGGCTCATCCCCGTCGCTGGCAGAAGCAGCTTATGTTGGTCCTCGGAACTTATTGCCTATAATTTGCACAATAATAGGCGGCTGTAGAACATTTTTATGGATTTCTGTTTAAGAGATTAAAAGACTGACGCGGCAGAAATAATGGAATTAATATAGGTGATAATGTACCCACCGGTGTAAGTTATCGGGCTATTAGAATAATTATCTGATCACAGAAAGCTACGCTTAATATGTAACCCCTTCACTGACTCCTAAATCCTTACTATGTATAAGAGCGAATACGGTATATAAGTAATATTACTGTATAGTTACATTAGTAAGTAATATTACTGTATACACACATTATTGTCACATTAGTATCAGCCTAGAGATGTGTCAGTCCTGATAGATTCCATGTGTAGCTGTGTTAGAACAGAGTGCCGGATCTAGCTGTACATACACAGTGATATGACCTCGCCAGATCTGTACATAGAGATTAAACATGAAGCGCTGCATTATGTATGCAAAACTTGCTACAGATGTGGAATACATTTTGTTACTATATGTAAATCTGACCTACAACACCCCGGGCACAAGAGATGATGGCGTAGCCTGCGTGTTACATACATTGGACGGTTCCTATAAAGACTAAGCTCAGAGGTCTCACTGGGGCTCGGGGAATGTCATCTTCATTGATGCCTGGTCCCGCGTATGGTATATACTACAGATCAGGCGTAAGATGACTCCATTTTCTCTGCAGTGTACCTGGAAATATTACCCCTCATCAGTATCGCCCTCTTCTGGACATATGTGCTACTTCACCTTTTGCTGCCGAGCTGCGCGGGGTATACTTAGTGTGATTAACAAATCCCGGATTTCCGGGCGGCACTGATCTAATCCTGACCAGATGCTGGTTTAGGGCTTATGGTACTTATCTTTTAAAAGGGAATAATTGACAAATGTTTTGTGCCTGGTTTATGGTGCAAGGCAGCCCTGAAAAGAGCTGCGCTTGGAGAAAGGACTCACCATCTGGGAAGTCGGTGTGGCAGAGCTGTAGGTCCTTGCAGGTCCTTGCTGGGTTGCCCTGAGTGCCCAAGGGATGTTTCATCTGCTCAATTTCCAGTTTTAAGGAGTTAAGAGAGCCGAAGATTTCCTCCATGCCGTCCGCGTAATCCATGTAATTATTATCTGCGTTCCCTTCATCAACCACTTGGCTCGCATCAATGCTACGCTTTGTTCTCTTCGATGACTGGAAAGGAAGTGGCTGTATAACTTCCCCTGGGGGACCCTAGGGTCAAAGCCATAGCATTAGGAACCTGTCCTTCGCAAGGTGCAATTACTTCTATAGAATCTATAGACTACTAAAACTACTTACCGGAGGACCTGGTGGGCCAGAAGTTCCAGTTTCACCCTTTGGACCCGTTGGACCCTGGAAAGAGAACACTATAGGTTTACAGAGGATGGAAGCGTAGATGGTTTTGGTGAAGATCATCCGATGACCAGCAGGTGACACGGAACAGATATAGGAGTCCTCTACTTACCGATGACCCTTTAGCACCCTTTGGCCCGGCACCACCCTGAAATAGATTGGAAATAGGTCACATCATCCGAATCACGTTAGTTGTACAGATCAACAGGAACGTGGGTGTATACCAGGCACATGCACAACATAATACATACCGGTAATCCAGGAGGACCGGGAGGACCTACAGGCCCAGCTGGACCAAAGATACCCTGAAAGGGAGGAGAGAGAAGTGGTAAAATCTCTGGGGGTCATTCCGAGTTGTTCGCTCGGTAAAAATCTTCGCATCGCAGCGATTTTCCGCTTAATGCGCATGCGCAATGTCCGCACTGCGACTGCGCCAAGTAAATTTGCTATGCACTTAGGAATCTTACTCACGGCATTTTCATCGTTCTGGCGATCGTAATGTGATTGACAGGAAATGGGTGTTACTGGGCGGAAACAGGCCGTTTTATGGGCGTGTGGGAAAAAACGCTACCGTTTCCGGAAAAAACGCAGGAGTGGCTGGAGAAACGGGGGAGTGTCTGGGCGAACGCTGGGTGTGTTTGTGACGTCAAACCAGGAACGACAAGCAGTGAAATGATCGCAGATGCCGAGTAAGTCTGAAGCTACTCAGAAACTGCTACGAGGTGTGTAATCGCAATATTGCGAATACATCGTTCGCAATTTTAAGATGCTAAGATTCACTCCCAGTAGGCGGTGGCTTAGCATGAGCAAATCTGCTAAAATTCACTTGCGAGCGAACAACTCGGAATGACCCCCTCTGTCAGTATTAAACTGGGATTACAATGTTACCCTAAGTGGTAAGAGAGAGTGATAAGGGGGAGAAGATAGTAATAAGTAGTAAGAGAGAGTAATAAGGGGTAAATACTAAACTGGGATCCCAGTCTGTGTATAGTACTTTGCATTGCCAAACTAACAAAGTATATGCCAGTATAAGTACTTCCCAGGAGTTACTCTTCTGTTATAACCCATTTACTCATCACTATAATGTGCATTGTGGAAGATAAGGGCCTCCGTTCTTTGTTCTGGAGTAATGATGGGAGTTGGCCACAGTGCTGACTTCTCTGTTCCAGCCGCCCGTCTCATACTGTGATTGCCAAGTGACTGTTTAAGTTGGAAGGAGATGGCCGGTTACCACCTAGCCACAGCGCTCTATGGACACCGAGTACTGTAAGAGGCCTACGGGGCTGGGAACCTGCTGGACACAATGGGGGATAAGCTACCTGTTCGCCTTTAGATCCTTGGGAACCTTGAGAACCTGGAAGGCCGCGATCTCCCTTTTCTCCTTGCTCTCCTGGAGGTCCGATGAGACCAATTAATCCGGGATGACCCTATGGTAGAAGCATGAAATGTTACATAGGAGTCAGAAAAACCCAACTTACACCAAACGCACGTATAAATAGCGTGTTTATGGCTATATGTACCAGGTTTAGGTCAGAGCCACTTAAACTACATATGTATTTGACCGTTCCTTTCCCTCCTGTTATCTGGCCTTACTGACCGATCCTTCCCTTTACTGTGCTCCACCTGCATCTGATCGCCCCTTCCCTTCCCCATAAATGCTCCTTTTACTGTGCTCCACCTGCGTCTCACCGCTCCTTCCCTCCTCTTTAGTCTTCCCCTTTACAGTGCTCCACCCTTGTTTGACTACCTCTTCCTTCCCTTGTAAATAGCCCCTTACTGTTCTCCACCTGTATTTGACCTCCCCTTCCGTCCCCCATAATCGCCCATTTACTGTGCTCCACCTGCATTTGACCTTCCTTTCCCCGTAATTGCCCCATTACTGTACCCCACCTGCATCTGACCTTCCCTCCCCAGTAATCGTCCCCTTACTGTGCCCCACCTGCATCTGACCTTCCCTTCCCCGTAATCGCCCCCTTACTGTGCTCCACCTGCATCTGACCTTCCCTTTTTCGTAATTGCCCCCTTACTGTGCTCCACCTGCCTCTGACCTTCCCTTCCCTGTAATCGCCCCCTTACTGTGCCCCACCTGCATCTGACCTTCCCTTCCCCGTAATCGCCCCCTTACTGTTCTCCACCTGCATCTGACCTTCCCTTCCCCATAATTGCTCCCTTACTGTGCTCCACCTGCATCTGACCTTCCCTTTTTCGTAATTGCCCCCTTACTGTGCTCCACCTGCCTCTGACCTTCCCTCCCCAGTAATCGCCCCCTTACTGTGCCCCACCAGCATCTGACCTTCCCTTCCCCGTAATCGCCCCCTTACTGTTCTCCACCTGCATCTGACCTTCCCTTCCCCGTAATCGCTCCCTTACTGTGCCCCACCTGCATCTGATCTTCCTGCCCCCTTACTGTGCCCCACCTGCATCTGACCTTCCCTTCCCCGTAATCGCCCCCTTACTGTGCTCCACCTGCATCTGACCTTCCCTTTTTCGTAATTGCCCCCTTACTGTGCTCCACCTGCCTCTGACCTTCCCTTCCCTGTAATCGCCCCCTTACTGTGCCCCACCTGCATCTGACCTTCCCTTCCCCGTATTCGCCCCCTTACTGTTCTCCACCTGCATCTGACCTTCCCTTCCCAATAATCGCTCCCTTACTGTGCTCCACCTGCATCTGACCTTCCCTTCCCCGTAATTGCCCCCTTACTGTGCTCCACCTGCCTCTGACCTTCCCTTCCCTGTAATCGCCCCCTTACTGTGCCCCACCTGCATCTGACCTTCCCTCCCCAGTAATCGCCCCCTTACTGTGCCCCACCTGCATCTGACCTTCCCTTCCCCGTAATCGCCCCCTTACTGTTCTCCACCTGCATCTGACCTTCCCTTCCCCGTAATCGCTCCCTTACTGTGCCCCACCTGCATCTGATCTTCCTGCCCCCTTACTGTGCCCCACCTGCATCTGACCTTCCCTTCACCGTAATCGCCCCCTTACTGTGCTCTACCTGCATCTGACCTTCCCTTCCCCGTAATCGCCCCCCTTACTGTGCTCCACATGCATCTGACCTTCCCTTCACTGTAATCGCCCCCTTACTGTGCCCCACCTGCATCTGACCTTCCCTTCCCCATAATCGCCCCCTTACCATGCCCCACCTGCATCTGACCGTCCCTTCCCCAGTAATCGTCCCTTTACTGTGCCCCACCTGCATCTGACCTTCCCTTCCCCGTAATCACTCTCTTACTGTGCCCCACCTGCATCTGATCTTCCTGCCCCCTTACTGTGCTCCACCTGCATCTGACCTTCCCTTCCCCGTAATCGCCCCCTTACTGTGCTCCACCTGCATCTGACCGTCCCTTCCCCAGTAATCGTCCCTTTACTGTGCCCCACCTGCATCTGACCTTCCCTTCCCCGTAATCACTCTTTTACTGTGCCCCACCTGCATCTGATCTTCCTGACCCCTTACTGTGCTCCACCTGCATCTGACCTTCCCTCCCCAGTAATCGTCCCCTTACTGTGCCCCACCTGCATCTGACCTTCCCTTCCCCGTAATCGCCCCCTTACTGTGCTCCACCTGCATTTGAACTTCCCTTTTTCGTAATTGCCCCCTTACTGTGCTCCACCTGCCTCTGACCTTCCCTTCCCTTCCCTGTAATCGCCCCCTTACTGTGCCCCACCTGCATCTGACCTTCCCTTCCCCGTAATCGCCCCCTTACTGTTCTCCACCTGCATCTGACCTTCCCTTCCCCATAATCGCTCCCTTACTGTGCTCCACCTGCATCTGACCTTCCCTTCCCCGTAATCGCTCCCTTACTGTGCTCCACCTGCATCTGACCTTCCCTTTTTCGTAATTGCCCCCTTACTGTGCTCCACCTGCCTCTGACCTTCCCTTCCCTGTAATCGCCCCCTTACTGTGCCCCACCTGCATCTGACCTTCCCTCCCTGTAATCGCCCCCTTACTGTGCCCTACCTGCATCTGACCTTCCCTTCCCCGTAATCGCCCCCTTACTGTTCTCCACCTGCATCTGACCTTCCCTTCCCCGTAATCGCTCCCTTACTGTGCCCCACCTGCATCTGATCTACCTGCCCCCTTACTGTGCCCCACCTGCATCTGACCTTCCCTTCCCTGTAATCGCTTCCTTACTGTGCTCCACCTGCATCTGACCTTCCCTTCCCCGTAATCGCCCCCCTTACTGTGCTCCACCTGCATCTGACCTTCCCTTCCCTGTAATCGCCCCCTTACTGTGCCCCACCTGCATCTGACCTTCCCTTCCCCGTAATCGCCCCCCTTACTGTGATCCACCTGCATCTGACCTTCCCTTCCCTGTAATCGCCCCCTTACTGTGCCCCACCTGCATCTGACCTTCCCTTCCCCATAATCGCCCCCTTACCATGCCCCACCTGCATCTGACCGTCCCTTCCCCAGTAATCGTCCCTTTACTGTGCCCCACCTGCATCTGACCTTCCCTTCCCCGTAATCACTCTCTTACTGTGCCCCACCTGCATCTGATCTTCCTGCCCCCTTACTGTGCTCCACCTGCATCTGACCTTCCCTTCCCCGTAATCGCCCCCTTGCTGTGCTCCACCTGCATCTGACCGTCCCTTCCCCAGTAATCGTCCCTTTACTGTGCCCCACCTGCATCTAACCTTCCCTTCCCCGTAATCACTCTCTTACTGTGCCCCACCTGCATCTGAACTTCCTGCCCCCTTTACTGTGCTCCACCTGCATCTGACCTTCCCTTCCCCATAATCGCTCCCTTACTGTGCTCCACCTGCATCTGACCTTCCCTTCCCCGTAATCGCTCCCTTACTGTGCTCCACCTGCATCTGACCTTCCCTTTTTCGTAATTGCCCCCTTACTGTGCTCCACCTGCCTCTGACCTTCCCTTCCCTGTAATCGCCCCCTTACTGTGCCCCACCTGCATCTGACCTTCCCTCCCCAGTAATCGCCCCCTTACTGTGCCCCACCTGCATCTGACCTTCCCTTCTCCGTAATCGCCCCCTTACTGTTCTCCACCTGCATCTGACCTTCCCTTCCCCGTAATCGCTCCCTTACTGTGCCCCACCTGCATCTGATCTTCCTGCCCCCTTACTGTGCCCCACCTGCATCTGACCTTCCCTTCCCCGTAATCGCCCCCTTACTGTGCTCCACCTGCATCTGACCTTCCCTTCCCCGTAATCGCCCCCCTTACCGTGCTCCACCTGCATCTGACCTTCCCTTCCCTGTAATCGCCCCCTTACTGTGCCCCACCTGCATCTGACCTTCCCTTCCCCGTAATCGCCCCCCTTACTGTGCTCCACCTGCATCTGACCTTCCCTTCCCTGTAATCGCCCCCTTACTGTGCCCAACCTGCATCTGACCTTCCCTTCCCCATATTCGCCCTCTTACCATGCCCCACCTGCATCTGACCGTCCCATCCCCAGTAATCGTCCCTTTACTGTGCCCCACCTGCATCTGACCTTCCCTTCCCCGTAATCACTCTCTTACTGTGCCCCACTTGCATCTGATCTTCCTGCCCCCTTACTGTGCTCCACCTGCATCTGACCTTCCCTTCCCCGTAATCGCCCCCTTACTGTGCTCCACCTGCATCTGACCGTCCCTTCCCCAGTAATCGTCCCTTTACTGTGCCCCACCTGCATCTGACCTTCCCTTCCACGTAATCACTCTTACTGTGCCCCACCTGCATCTGATCTTCCTGCCCCCTTACTGTGCTCCACCTGCATCTGACCTTCCCTCCCCAGTAATCGTCCCCTTACTGTGCCCCACCTGCATCTGACCTTCCCTTCCCCGTAATCGCCCCCTTACTGTGCTCCACCTGCATCTGACCTTCCCTTTTTCGGAATTGCCCCCTTACTGTGCTCCACCTGCCTCTGACCTTCCCTTCCCTGTAATCGCCCCCTTACTGTGCCCCACCTGCATCTGACCTTCCCTCCCTGTAATCGCCCCCTTACTGTGCCCCACCTGCATCTGACCTTCCCTTCCCCGTAATCGCCCCCTTACTGTTCTCCACCTGCATCTGACCTTCCCTTCCCCGTAATCGCTCCCTTACTGTGCCACACCTGCATCTGATCTTCCTGCCCCCTTACTGTGCCCCACCTGCATCTGACCTTCCCTTCCCCATAATCGCCCCCTTACTGTGCTCCACCTGCATCTGACCTTCCCTTCCCCGTAATCGCCCCCCTTACTGTGCTCCACCTGCATCTGACCTGCCCTTCCCTGTAATCGCCCCCTTACTGTGCCCCACCTGCATCTGACCTTCCCTTCCCCGTAATCGCCCCCTTACTGTGCTCCACCTGCATCTGACCGTCCCTTCCCCAGTAATCGTCCCTTTACTGTGCCCCACCTGCATCTGACCTTCCCTTCCCCGTAATCACTCTTACTGTGCCCCACCTGCATCTGATCTTCCTGCCCCCTTACTGTGCTCCACCTGCATCTGACCTTCCCTCCCCAGTAATCGTCCCCTTACTGTGCCCCACCTGCATCTGACCTTCCCTTCCCCGTAATCGCCCCCTTACTGTGCTCCACCTGCATCTGACCTTCCCTTTTTCGGAATTGCCCCCTTACTGTGCTCCACCTGCCTCTGACCTTCCCTTCCCTGTAATCGCCCCCTTACTGTGCCCCACCTGCATCTGACCTTCCCTCCCTGTAATCGCCCCCTTACTGTGCCCCACCTGCATCTGACCTTCCCTTCCCCGTAATCGCCCCCTTACTGTTCTCCACCTGCATCTGACCTTCCCTTCCCCGTAATCGCTCCCTTACTGTGCCCCACCTGCATCTGATCTTCCTGCCCCCTTACTGTGCCCCACCTGCATCTGACCTTCCCTTCCCCGTAATCGCCCCCTTACTGTGCTCCACCTGCATCTGACCTTCCCTTCCCCGTAATCGCCCCCCTTACTGTGCTCCACCTGCATCTGACCTTCCCTTCCCTGTAATCGCCCCCTTACTGTGCCCCACCTGCATCTGACCTTCCCTTCCCCGTAATCGCCCCCCTTACTGTGATCCAACTGCATCTGACCTTCCCTTCCCTGTAATCGCCCCCTTACTGTGCCCCACCTGCATCTGACCTTCCCTTCCCCATAATCGCCCCCTTACCATGCCCCACCTGCATCTGACCGTCCCTTCCCCAGTAATCGTCCCTTTACTGTGCCCCACCTGCATCTGACCTTCCCTTCCCCGTAATCACTCTCTTACTGTGCCCCACCTGCATCTGATCTTCCTGTCCCCTTACTGTGCTCCACCTGCATCTGACCTTCCCTTCCCCGTAATCGCCCCCTTGCTGTGCTCCACCTGCATCTGACCGTCCCTTCCCCAGTAATCGTCCCTTTACTGTGCCCCACCTGCATCTGACCTTCCCTTCCCCGTAATCACTCTCTTACTGTGCCCCACCTGCATCTGATCTTCCTGCCCCCTTACTGTGCTCCACCTGCATCTGACCTTCCCTTCCCCGTAATCGCCCCCTTGCTGTGCTCCACCTGCATCTGACCGTCCCTTCCCCAGTAATCGTCCCTTTACTGTGCCCCACCTGCATCTGACCTTCCCTTCCCCGTAATCACTGTCTTACTGTGCCCCACCTGCATCTGATCTTCCTGCCCCCTTACTGTGCTCCACCTGCATCTGACCTTCCCTTCCCCGTAATCGCCCCCTTACTGTGCTCCACCTGCATCTGACCTTCCCTTCCCCGTAATCGCCCCCCTTACCGTGCTCAACCTGCATCTGACCTTCCCTTCCCTGTAATCGCTCCCTTACTGTGCCCCACCTGCATCTGACCTTCCCTTCCCCGTAATCGCCCCCCTTACTGTGCTCCACCTGCATCTGACCTTCCCTTCCCTGTAATCGCCCCCTTACTGTGCCCCACCTGCATCTGACCTTCCCTTCCCCATAATCGCCCTCTTATCATGCCCACCTGCATCTGACCGTCCCTTCCTCAGTAATCGTCCCTTTACTGTGCCCCACCTGCATCTGACCTTCCCTTCCCCGTAATCACTCTCTTACTGTGCCCCACCTGCATCTGATCTTCCTGCCCCCTTACTGTGCTCCACCTGCATCTGACCTTCCCTTCCCCGTAATCGCCCCCTTACTGTGCTCCACCTGCATCTGACCGTCCCTTCCCCAGTAATCGTCCCTTTACTGTGCCCCACCTGCATCTGACCTTCCCTTCCCCGTAATCACTCTTACTGTGCCCCACCTGCATCTGATCTTCCTGCCCCCTTACTGTGCTCCACCTGCATCTGACCTTCCCTCCCCAGTAATCGTCCCATTACTGTGCCCCACCTGCATCTGACCTTCCCTTCCCCGTTTTCGCCCCTTTACTGTGCTCCACCTGCATATGACCTTCCCTTTTTCGGAACTGCCCCCTTACTGTGCTCCACCTGCCTCTGACCTTCCCTTCCCTGTAATCGCCCCCTTACTGTGCCCCAACTGCATCTGACCTTCCCTTCCCCGTAATCGCCCCCTTACTGTTCTCCACCTGCATCTGACCTTCCCTTCCCCGTAATCGCTCCCTTACTGTGCCCCACCTGCATCTGATCTTCCTGCCCCCTTACTGTGCCCCACCTGCATCTGACCTTCCCTTCCCCGTAATCGCCCCCTTACTGTGCTCCACCTGCATCTGACCTTCCCTTCCCCGTAATCGCCCCCCTTACTGTGCTCCACCTGCATCTGACCTTCCCTTCCCTGTAATCGCCCCCTTACTTTGCCCCACCTGCATCTGACCTTCCCTTCCCCGTAATCACTCTTACTGTGCCCCACCTGCATCTGATCTTCCTGCCCCCTTACTGTGCTCCACCTGCATCTGACCTTCCCTCCCCAGTAATCGTCCCCTTACTGTGCCCCACCTGCATCTGACCTTCCCTTCCCCGTAATCGCCCCCTTACTGTGCTCCACCTGCATCTGACCTTCCCTTTTTCGGAATTGCCCCCTTACTGTGCTCCACCTGCCTCTGACCTTCCCTTCCCTGTAATCGCCCCCTTACTGTGCCCCACCTGCATCTGACCTTCCCTCCCTGTAATCGCCCCCTTACTGTGCCCCACCTGCATCTGACCTTCCCTTCCCTTCCCCGTAATCGCCCCCTTACTGTTCTCCACCTGCATCTGACCTTCCCTTCCCCGTAATCACTCTCTTACTGTGCCCCACCTGCATCTGATCTTCCTGTCCCCTTACTGTGCTCCACCTGCATCTGACCTTCCCTTCCCCGTAATCGCCCCCTTGCTGTGCTCCACCTGCATCTGACCGTCCCTTCCCCAGTAATCGTCCCTTTACTGTGCCCCACCTGCATCTGACCTTCCCTTCCCCGTAATCACTCTTACTGTGCCCCACCTGCATCTGATCTTCCTGCCCCCTTACTGTGCTCCACCTGCATCTGACCTTCCCTTCCCCGTAATCGCCCCCTTGCTGTGCTCCACCTGCATCTGACCGTCCCTTCCCCAGTAATCGTCCCTTTACTGTGCCCCACCTGCATCTGACCTTCCCTTCCCCGTAATCACTGTCTTACTGTGCCCCACCTGCATCTGATCTTCCTGCCCCCTTACTGTGCTCCACCTGCATCTGACCTTCCCTTCCCCGTAATCGCCCCCTTACTGTGCTCCACCTGCATCTGACCTTCCCTTCCCCGTAATCGCCCCCCTTACCGTGCTCCACCTGCATCTGACCTTCCCTTCCCTGTAATCGCCCCCTTACTGTGCCCCACCTGCATCTGACCTTCCCTTCCCCGTAATCGCCCCCCTTACTGTGCTCCACCTGCATCTGACCTTCCCTTCCCTGTAATCGCCCCCTTACTGTGCCCCACCTGCATCTGACCTTCCCTTCCCCATAATCGCCCTCTTACCATGCCCCACCTGCATCTGACCGTCCCTTCCTCAGTAATCGTCCCTTTACTGTGCCCCACCTGCATCTGACCTTCCCTTCCCCGTAATCACTCTCTTACTGTGCCCCACCTGCATCTGATCTTCCTGCCCCCTTACTGTGCTCCACCTGCATCTGACCTTCCCTTCCCCGTAATCGCCCCCTTACTGTGCTCCACCTGCATCTGACCGTCCCTTCCCCAGTAATCGTCCCTTTACTGTGCCCCACCTGCATCTGACCTTCCCTTCCCCGTTTTCGCCCCTTTACTGTGCTCCACCTGCATATGACCTTCCCTTTTTCGGAACTGCCCCCTTACTGTGCTCCACCTGCCTCTGACCTTCCCTTCCCTGTAATCGCCCCCTTACTGTGCCCCAACTGCATCTGACCTTCCCTTCCCCGTAATCGCCCCCTTACTGTTCTCCACCTGCATCTGACCTTCCCTTCCCCGTAATCGCTCCCTTACTGTGCCCCACCTGCATCTGATCTTCCTGCCCCCTTACTGTGCCCCACCTGCATCTGACCTTCCCTTCCCCGTAATCGCCCCCTTACTGTGCTCCACCTGCATCTGACCTTCCCTTCCCCGTAATCGCCCCCCTTACTGTGCTCCACCTGCATCTGACCTTCCCTTCCCTGTAATCGCCCCCTTACTTTGCCCCACCTGCATCTGACCTTCCCTTCCCCGTAATCACTCTTACTGTGCCCCACCTGCATCTGATCTTCCTGCCCCCTTACTGTGCTCCACCTGCATCTGACCTTCCCTCCCCAGTAATCGTCCCCTTACTGTGCCCCACCTGCATCTGACCTTCCCTTCCCCGTAATCGCCCCCTTACTGTGCTCCACCTGCATCTGACCTTCCCTTTTTCGGAATTGCCCCCTTACTGTGCTCCACCTGCCTCTGACCTTCCCTTCCCTGTAATCGCCCCCTTACTGTGCCCCACCTGCATCTGACCTTCCCTCCCTGTAATCGCCCCCTTACTGTGCCCCACCTGCATCTGACCTTCCCTTCCCCGTAATCGCCCCCTTACTGTTCTCCACCTGCATCTGACCTTCCCTTCCCCGTAATCACTCTCTTACTGTGCCCCACCTGCATCTGATCTTCCTGTCCCCTTACTGTGCTCCACCTGCATCTGACCTTCCCTTCCCCGTAATCGCCCCCTTGCTGTGCTCCACCTGCATCTGACCGTCCCTTCCCCAGTAATCGTCCCTTTACTGTGCCCCACCTGCATCTGACCTTCCCTTCCCCGTAATCACTCTTACTGTGCCCCACCTGCATCTGATCTTCCTGCCCCCTTACTGTGCTCCACCTGCATCTGACCTTCCCTTCCCCGTAATCGCCCCCTTGCTGTGCTCCACCTGCATCTGACCGTCCCTTCCCCAGTAATCGTCCCTTTACTGTGCCCCACCTGCATCTGACCTTCCCTTCCCCGTAATCACTGTCTTACTGTGCCCCACCTGCATCTGATCTTCCTGCCCCCTTACTGTGCTCCACCTGCATCTGACCTTCCCTTCCCCGTAATCGCCCCCTTACTGTGCTCCACCTGCATCTGACCTTCCCTTCCCCGTAATCGCCCCCCTTACCGTGCTCCACCTGCATCTGACCTTCCCTTCCCTGTAATCGCCCCCTTACTGTGCCCCACCTGCATCTGACCTTCCCTTCCCCGTAATCGCCCCCCTTACTGTGCTCCACCTGCATCTGACCTTCCCTTCCCTGTAATCGCCCCCTTACTGTGCCCCACCTGCATCTGACCTTCCCTTCCCCATAATCGCCCTCTTACCATGCCCCACCTGCATCTGACCGTCCCTTCCTCAGTAATCGTCCCTTTACTGTGCCCCACCTGCATCTGACCTTCCCTTCCCCGTAATCACTCTCTTACTGTGCCCCACCTGCATCTGATCTTCCTGCCCCCTTACTGTGCTCCACCTGCATCTGACCTTCCCTTCCCCGTAATCGCCCCCTTACTGTGCTCCACCTGCATCTGACCGTCCCTTCCCCAGTAATCGTCCCTTTACTGTGCCCCACCTGCATCTGACCTTCCCTTCCCCGTAATCACTCTTACTGTGCCCCACCTGCATCTGATCTTCCTGCCCCCTTACTGTGCTCCACCTGCATCTGACCTTCCCTCCCCAGTAATCGTCCCATTACTGTGCCCCACCTGCATCTGACCTTCCCTTCCCCGTTTTCGCCCCTTTACTGTGCTCCACCTGCATCTGACCTTCCCTTTTTCGGAACTGCCCCCTTACTGTGCTCCACCTGCCTCTGACCTTCCCTTCCCTGTAATCGCCCCCTTACTGTGCCCCAACTGCATCTGACCTTCCCTCCCTGTAATCGCCCCCTTACTGTGCCCCACCTGCATCTGACCTTCCCTTCCCCGTAATCGCCCCCTTACTGTTCTCCACCTGCATCTGACCTTCCCTTCCCCGTAATCGCTCCCTTACTGTGCCCCACCTGCATCTGATCTTCCTGCCCCCTTACTGTGCCCCACCTGCATCTGACCTTCCCTTCCCCGTAATCGCCCCCTTACTGTGCTCCACCTGCATCGGACCTTCCCTTCCCCGTAATCGCCCCCCTTACTGTGCTCCACCTGCATCTGACCTTTCCTTCCCTGTAATCGCCCCCTTACTGTGCCCCACCTGCATCTGACCTTCCCTTCCCCGTAATCGCCCCCCATACTGTGATCCACCTGCATCTGACCTTCTCTTCCCTGTAATCGCCCCCTTACTGTGCCCCACCTGCATCTGACCTTCCCTTCCCCATAATCGCCCCCTTACCATGCCCCACCTGCATCTGACCGTCCCTTCCCCAGTAATCGTCCCTTTACTGTGCCCCACCTGCATCTGACCTTCCCTTCCCCGTAATCACTCCCTTACTGTGCCCCACCTGCATCTGATCTTCCTGTCCCCTTACTGTGCTCCACCTGCATCTGACCTTCCCTTCCCCGTAATCGCCCCCTTGCTGTGCTCCACCTGCATCTGACCGTCCCTTCCCCAGTAATCGTCCCTTTACTGTGCCCCACCTGCATCTGACCTTCCCTTCCCCGTAATCACTCTCTTACTGTGCCCCACCTGCATCTGATCTTCCTGCCCCCTTACTGTGCTCCACCTGCATCTGACCTTCCCTTCCCCGTAATCGCCCCCTTGCTGTGCTCCACCTGCATCTGACCGTCCCTTCCCCAGTAATCGTCCCTTTACTGTGCCCCACCTGCATCTGACCTTCCCTTCCCCGTAATCACTGTCTTACTGTGCCCCACCTGCATCTGATCTTCCTGCCCCCTTACTGTGCTCCACCTGCATCTGACCTTCCCTTCCCCGTAATCGCCCCCTTACTGTGCTCCACCTGCATCTGACCTTCCCTTACCCGTAATCGCCCCCCTTACCGTGCTCCACCTGCATCTGACCTTCCCTTCCCTGTAATCGCCCCCTTACTGTGCCCCACCTGCATCTGACCTTCCCTTCCCCGTAATCGCCCCCCTTACTGTGCTCCACCTGCATCTGACCTTCCCTTCCCTGTAATCGCCCCCTTACTGTGCCCCACCTGCATCTGACCTTCCCTTCCCCATAATCGCCCTCTTACCATGCCCCACCTGCATCTGACCGTCCCTTCCTCAGTAATCGTCCCTTTACTGTGCCCCACCTGCATCTGACCTTCCCTTCCCCGTAATCACTCTCTTACTGTGCCCCACCTGCATCTGATCTTCCTGCCCCCTTACTGTGCTCCACCTGCATCTGACCTTCCCTTCCCCGTAATCGCCCCCTTACTGTGCTCCACCAGCATCTGACCGTCCCTTCCCCAGTAATCGTCCCTTTACTGTGCCCCACCTGCATCTGACCTTCCCTTCCCCTTTTTCGCCCCTTTACTGTGCTCCACCTGCATCTGACCTTCCCTTTTTCGGAACTGCCCCCTTACTGTGCTCCACCTGCCTCTGACCTTCCCTTCCCTGTAATCGCCCCCTTACTGTGCCCCACCTGCATCTGACCTTCCCTCCCTGTAATCGCCCCCTTACTGTGCCCCACCTGCATCTGACCTTCCCTTCCCCGTAATCGCCCCCTTACTGTTCTCCACCTGCATCTGACCTTCCCTTCCCCGTAATCGCTCCCTTACTGTGCCCCACCTGCATCTGATCTTCCTGCCCCCTTACTGTGCCCCACCTGCATCTGACCTTCCCTTCCCCGTAATCGCCCCCCTTACTGTGCTCCACCTGCATCTGACCTTCCCTTCCCCATAATCGCCCCCCTTACTGTGCTCCACCTGCATCTGACCTTCCCTTCCCTGTAATCGCCCCCTTACTGTGCCCCACCTGCATCTGACCTTCCCTTCCCCGTAATCGCCCCCCTTACTGTGATCCACCTGCATCTGACCTTCCCTTCCCTGTAATCGCCCCCTTACTGTGCCCCACCTGCATCTGACCTTCCCTTCCCCATAATCGCCCCCTTACAATGCCCCTCCTGCATCTGACCTTCCCTTCCCCAGTAATCGTCCCTTTACTGTGCCCCACCTGCATCTGACCTTCCCTTCCCCGTAATCACTCTCTTACTGTGCCCCACCTGCATCTGATCTTCCTGTCCCCTTACTGTGCTCCACCTGCATCTGACCTTCCCTTCCCCGTAATCGCCCCCTTGCTGTGCTCCACCTGCATCTGATCGTCCCTTCCCCAGTAATCGTCCCTTTACTGTGCCCCACCTGCATCTGACCTTCCCTTCCCCGTAATCACTCTCTTACTGTGCCCCACCTGCATCTGATCTTCCTGCCCCCTTACTGTGCTCCACCTGCATCTGACCTTCCCTTCCCCGTAATCGCCCCCTTACTGTGCTCCACCTGCATCTGACCTTCCCTCCCCCGTAATCGCCCCCTTACTGTGCCCCACCTGCATCTGACCTTCCCTCCCCCGTAATCTCCCCCTTACTGTGCCCCACCTGCATCTCACCTTCCCTCCCCCGTATTCCCCACATCACTGTGCCCCACCTGCATCTCACCTTCCCTTCCCCGTAATCCCCCCATTACTGTGCCCCACCTGCATCTGACCTTTCCTTCCCCAGTAATCGCCCCCTTACTGTGCCCGACCTGCATCTGACCTTCCCTTCCCCAGTAATCGCCCCCTTACTGTGCACGACCTGCATCTGACCTTCCCTTCCCCGTAATCGCCCCCTTACTGTTCTAGACCTGCATCTGACCTTCCCTTCCCCGTAATCGCTCCCTTACTGTGCCCCACCTGCATCTGACCTTCCCTTCCCCAGTAATCACTCCCTTACTGTGCCCCATCTGCATCTGACCTTCCCTTCCCCGTAATCACTCTTACTGTGCCCCACCTGCATCTGATCTTCCTGCCCCCTTACTGTGCTCCACCTGCATCTGACCTTCCCTTCCCCGTAATCGCCCCCTTACTGTGCTCCACCTGCATCTGACCTTCCCTCCCCCGTAATCGCCCCCTTACTGTGCCCCACCTGCATCTGACCTTCCCTCCCCCGTAATCGCCCCCTTACTGTGCCCCACCTGCATCTCACCTTCCCTCCCCCGTAATCCCCCCATTACTGTGCCCCACCTGCATCTCACCTTCCCTTCCCCGTTATCCCCCCATTACTGTGCCCCACCTGCATCTGACCTTTCCTTCCCCAGTAATCGCCCCCTTACTGTGCCCGACCTGCATCTGACCTTCCCTTCGCCAGTAATCGCCCCCTTACTGTGCACGACCTGCATCTGACCTTCCCTTCCCCGTAATCGCCCCCTTACTGTTCTAGACCTGCATCTGACCTTCCCTTCCCCGTAATCGCTCCCTTACTGTGCCCCACCTGCATCTGACCTTCCCTTCCCCAGTAATCACTCCCTTACTGTGCCCCATCTGCATCTGACCTTCCCTTCCCCGTAATCACTCCCTTACTGTGCCCCACCTGCATCTGACCTTCCCTTCCCCAGTAATCGCCCCCTTACTGTGCCCCACCTGCATCTGACCTTCCCTTCTCCGTAATCGCCCCCTTACTGTGCCCCACCTGCATCTGACCTCCCCTCCCCCGTAATCACTCTCTTACTGTGCCCCACCTGCATCTGATCTTCCTGCCCCCTTACTGTGCCCCACCTGCATCTGACTTTCCCTTCCCCGTAATCGCCCCCTTACTGTGCTCCACCTGCATCTGACCTTCCCTTCCCCGTAATCGCCCCCTTACTGTGCCCCACCTGCATCTGACCTCCCCTCCCCCGTAATCACTCTCTTACTGTGCCCCACCTGCATCTGATCTTCCTGCCCCCTTACTGTGCCCCACCTGCATCTGACTTTCCCTCCCCAGTAATCGCCCCCTTACTGTGCCCGACCTGCATCTGACCTTCCCTTCTCCGTAATCGCCCCCTTACTGTGCCCCACCTGCATCTGACCTCCCCTCCCCCGTAATCGCCCCCTTACTGTGCCCCAACTGCATCTGACCTTCCCTCCCTGTAATCGCCCCCTTACTGTGCCCCACCTGCATCTGACCTTCCCTTCCCCGTAATCGCCCCCTTACTGTTCTCCACCTGCATCTGACCTTCCCTTCCCCGTAATCGCTCCCTTACTGTGCCCCACCTGCATCTGATCTTCCTGCCCCCTTACTGTGCCCCACCTGCATCTGACCTTCCCTTCCCCGTAATCGCCCCCTTACTGTGCTCCACCTGCATCTGACCTTCCCTTCCCCGTAATCGCCCCCCTTACTGTGCTCCACCTGCATCTGACCTTTCCTTCCCTGTAATCGCCCCCTTACTGTGCCCCACCTGCATCTGACCTTCCCTTCCCTGTAATCGCCCCCCTTACTGTGATCCACCTGCATCTGACCTTCTCTTCCCTGTAATCGCCCCCTTACTGTGCCCCACCTGCATCTGACCTTCCCTTCCCCATAATCGCCCCCTTACCATGCCCCACCTGCATCTGACCGTCCCTTCCCCAGTAATCGTCCCTTTACTGTGCCCCACCTGCATCTGACCTTCCCTTCCCCGTAATCACTCTCTTACTGTGCCCCACCTGCATCTGATCTTCCTGTCCCCTTACTGTGCTCCACCTGCATCTGACCTTCCCTTCCCCGTAATCGCCCCCTTGCTGTGCTCCACCTGCATCTGACCGTCCCTTCCCCAGTAATCGTCCCTTTACTGTGCCCCACCTGCATCTGACCTTCCCTTCCCCGTAATCACTCTCTTACTGTGCCCCACCTGCATCTGATCTTCCTGCCCCCTTACTGTGCTCCACCTGCATCTGACCTTCCCTTCCCCGTAATCGCCCCCTTGCTGTGCTCCACCTGCATCTGACCGTCCCTTCCCCAGTAATCGTCCCTTTACTGTGCCCCACCTGCATCTGACCTTCCCTTCCCCGTAATCACTGTCTTACTGTGCCCCACCTGCATCTGATCTTCCTGCCCCCTTACTGTGCTCCACCTGCATCTGACCTTCCCTTCCCCGTAATCGCCCCCTTACTGTGCTCCACCTGCATCTGACCTTCCCTTCCCCGTAATCGCCCCCCTTACCGTGCTCCACCTGCATCTGACCTTCCCTTCCCTGTAATCGCCCCCTTACTGTGCCCCACCTGCATCTGACCTTCCCTTCCCCGTAATCGCCCCCCTTACTGTGCTCCACCTGCATCTGACCTTCCCTTCCCTGTAATCGCCCCCTTACTGTGCCCCACCTGCATCTGACCTTCCCTTCCCCATAATCGCCCTCTTACCATGCCCCACCTGCATCTGACCGTCCCTTCCTCAGTAATCGTCCCTTTACTGTGCCCCACCTGCATCTGACCTTCCCTTCCCCGTAATCACTCTCTTACTGTGCCCCACCTGCATCTGATCTTCCTGCCCCCTTACTGTGCTCCACCTGCATCTGACCTTCCCTTCCCCGTAATCGCCCCCTTACTGTGCTCCACCTGCATCTGACCGTCCCTTCCCCAGTAATCGTCCCTTTACTGTGCCCCACCTGCATCTGACCTTCCCTTCCCCTTTTTCGCCCCTTTACTGTGCTCCACCTGCATCTGACCTTCCCTTTTTCGGAACTGCCCCCTTACTGTGCTCCACCTGCCTCTGACCTTCCCTTCCCTGTAATCGCCCCCTTACTGTGCCCCACCTGCATCTGACCTTCCCTCCCTGTAATCGCCCCCTTACTGTGCCCCACCTGCATCTGACCTTCCCTTCCCCGTAATCGCCCCCCTTACTGTGCTCCACCTGCATCTGACCTTCCCTTCCCTGTAATCGCCCCCTTACTGTGCCCCACCTGCATCTGACCTTCCCTTCCCCATAATCGCCCTCTTACCATGCCCCACCTGCATCTGACCGTCCCTTCCTCAGTAATCGTCCCTTTACTGTGCCCCACCTGCATCTGACCTTCCCTTCCCCGTAATCACTCTCTTACTGTGCCCCACCTGCATCTGATCTTCCTGCCCCCTTACTGTGCTCCACCTGCATCTGACCTTCCCTTCCCCGTAATCGCCCCCTTACTGTGCTCCACCTGCATCTGACCGTCCCTTCCCCAGTAATCGTCCCTTTACTGTGCCCCACCTGCATCTGACCTTCCCTTCCCCTTTTTCGCCCCTTTACTGTGCTCCACCAGCATCTGACCTTCCCTTTTTCGGAACTGCCCCCTTACTGTGCTCCACCTGCCTCTGACCTTCCCTTCCCTGTAATCGCCCCCTTACTGTGCCCCAACTGCATCTGACCTTCCCTTCCCCGTAATCGCCCCCTTACTGTTCTCCACCTGCATCTGACCTTCCCTTCCCCGTAATCGCTCCCTTACTGTGCCCCACCTGCATCTGATCTTCCTGCCCCCTTACTGTGCCCCACCTGCATCTGACCTTCCCTTCCCCGTAATCGCCCCCTTACTGTGCTCCACCTGCATCTGACCTTCCCTTCCCTGTAATCGCCCCCCTTACTGTGCTCCACCTGCATCTGACCTTCCCTTCCCTGTAATCGCCCCCTTACTTTGCCCCACCTGCATCTGACCTTCCCTTCCCCGTAATCACTCTTACTGTGCCCCACCTGCATCTGATCTTCCTGCCCCCTTACTGTGCTCCACCTGCATCTGACCTTCCCTCCCCAGTAATCGTCCCCTTACTGTGCCCCACCTGCATCTGACCTTCCCTTCCCCGTAATCGCCCCCTTACTGTGCTCCACCTGCATCTGACCTTCCCTTTTTCGGAATTGCCCCCTTACTGTGCTCCACCTGCCTCTGACCTTCCCTTCCCTGTAATCGCCCCCTTACTGTGCCCCACCTGCATCTGACCTTCCCTCCCTGTAATCGCCCCCTTACTGTGCCCCACCTGCATCTGACCTTCCCTTCCCCGTAATCGCCCCCTTACTGTTCTCCACCTGCATCTGACCTTCCCTTCCCCGTAATCACTCTCTTACTGTGCCCCACCTGCATCTGATCTTCCTGTCCCCTTACTGTGCTCCACCTGCATCTGACCTTCCCTTCCCCGTAATCGCCCCCTTGCTGTGCTCCACCTGCATCTGACCGTCCCTTCCCCAGTAATCGTCCCTTTACTGTGCCCCACCTGCATCTGACCTTCCCTTCCCCGTAATCACTCTTACTGTGCCCCACCTGCATCTGATCTTCCTGCCCCCTTACTGTGCTCCACCTGCATCTGACCTTCCCTTCCCCGTAATCGCCCCCTTGCTGTGCTCCACCTGCATCTGACCGTCCCTTCCCCAGTAATCGTCCCTTTACTGTGCCCCACCTGCATCTGACCTTCCCTTCCCCGTAATCACTGTCTTACTGTGCCCCACCTGCATCTGATCTTCCTGCCCCCTTACTGTGCTCCACCTGCATCTGACCTTCCCTTCCCCGTAATCGCCCCCTTACTGTGCTCCACCTGCATCTGACCTTCCCTTCCCCGTAATCGCCCCCCTTACCGTGCTCCACCTGCATCTGACCTTCCCTTCCCTGTAATCGCCCCCTTACTGTGCCCCACCTGCATCTGACCTTCCCTTCCCCGTAATCGCCCCCCTTACTGTGCTCCACCTGCATCTGACCTTCCCTTCCCTGTAATCGCCCCCTTACTGTGCCCCACCTGCATCTGACCTTCCCTTCCCCATAATCGCCCTCTTACCATGCCCCACCTGCATCTGACCGTCCCTTCCTCAGTAATCGTCCCTTTACTGTGCCCCACCTGCATCTGACCTTCCCTTCCCCGTAATCACTCTCTTACTGTGCCCCACCTGCATCTGATCTTCCTGCCCCCTTACTGTGCTCCACCTGCATCTGACCTTCCCTTCCCCGTAATCGCCCCCTTACTGTGCTCCACCTGCATCTGACCGTCCCTTCCCCAGTAATCGTCCCTTTACTGTGCCCCACCTGCATCTGACCTTCCCTTCCCCGTAATCACTCTTACTGTGCCCCACCTGCATCTGATCTTCCTGCCCCCTTACTGTGCTCCACCTGCATCTGACCTTCCCTCCCCAGTAATCGTCCCATTACTGTGCCCCACCTGCATCTGACCTTCCCTTCCCCGTTTTCGCCCCTTTACTGTGCTCCACCTGCATCTGACCTTCCCTTTTTCGGAACTGCCCCCTTACTGTGCTCCACCTGCCTCTGACCTTCCCTTCCCTGTAATCGCCCCCTTACTGTGCCCCAACTGCATCTGACCTTCCCTCCCTGTAATCGCCCCCTTACTGTGCCCCACCTGCATCTGACCTTCCCTTCCCCGTAATCGCCCCCTTACTGTTCTCCACCTGCATCTGACCTTCCCTTCCCCGTAATCGCTCCCTTACTGTGCCCCACCTGCATCTGATCTTCCTGCCCCCTTACTGTGCCCCACCTGCATCTGACCTTCCCTTCCCCGTAATCGCCCCCTTACTGTGCTCCACCTGCATCGGACCTTCCCTTCCCCGTAATCGCCCCCCTTACTGTGCTCCACCTGCATCTGACCTTTCCTTCCCTGTAATCGCCCCCTTACTGTGCCCCACCTGCATCTGACCTTCCCTTCCCCGTAATCGCCCCCCATACTGTGATCCACCTGCATCTGACCTTCTCTTCCCTGTAATCGCCCCCTTACTGTGCCCCACCTGCATCTGACCTTCCCTTCCCCATAATCGCCCCCTTACCATGCCCCACCTGCATCTGACCGTCCCTTCCCCAGTAATCGTCCCTTTACTGTGCCCCACCTGCATCTGACCTTCCCTTCCCCGTAATCACTCCCTTACTGTGCCCCACCTGCATCTGATCTTCCTGTCCCCTTACTGTGCTCCACCTGCATCTGACCTTCCCTTCCCCGTAATCGCCCCCTTGCTGTGCTCCACCTGCATCTGACCGTCCCTTCCCCAGTAATCGTCCCTTTACTGTGCCCCACCTGCATCTGACCTTCCCTTCCCCGTAATCACTCTCTTACTGTGCCCCACCTGCATCTGATCTTCCTGCCCCCTTACTGTGCTCCACCTGCATCTGACCTTCCCTTCCCCGTAATCGCCCCCTTGCTGTGCTCCACCTGCATCTGACCGTCCCTTCCCCAGTAATCGTCCCTTTACTGTGCCCCACCTGCATCTGACCTTCCCTTCCCCGTAATCACTGTCTTACTGTGCCCCACCTGCATCTGATCTTCCTGCCCCCTTACTGTGCTCCACCTGCATCTGACCTTCCCTTCCCCGTAATCGCCCCCTTACTGTGCTCCACCTGCATCTGACCTTCCCTTACCCGTAATCGCCCCCCTTACCGTGCTCCACCTGCATCTGACCTTCCCTTCCCTGTAATCGCCCCCTTACTGTGCCCCACCTGCATCTGACCTTCCCTTCCCCGTAATCGCCCCCCTTACTGTGCTCCACCTGCATCTGACCTTCCCTTCCCTGTAATCGCCCCCTTACTGTGCCCCACCTGCATCTGACCTTCCCTTCCCCATAATCGCCCTCTTACCATGCCCCACCTGCATCTGACCGTCCCTTCCTCAGTAATCGTCCCTTTACTGTGCCCCACCTGCATCTGACCTTCCCTTCCCCGTAATCACTCTCTTACTGTGCCCCACCTGCATCTGATCTTCCTGCCCCCTTACTGTGCTCCACCTGCATCTGACCTTCCCTTCCCCGTAATCGCCCCCTTACTGTGCTCCACCAGCATCTGACCGTCCCTTCCCCAGTAATCGTCCCTTTACTGTGCCCCACCTGCATCTGACCTTCCCTTCCCCTTTTTCGCCCCTTTACTGTGCTCCACCTGCATCTGACCTTCCCTTTTTCGGAACTGCCCCCTTACTGTGCTCCACCTGCCTCTGACCTTCCCTTCCCTGTAATCGCCCCCTTACTGTGCCCCACCTGCATCTGACCTTCCCTCCCTGTAATCGCCCCCTTACTGTGCCCCACCTGCATCTGACCTTCCCTTCCCCGTAATCGCCCCCTTACTGTTCTCCACCTGCATCTGACCTTCCCTTCCCCGTAATCGCTCCCTTACTGTGCCCCACCTGCATCTGATCTTCCTGCCCCCTTACTGTGCCCCACCTGCATCTGACCTTCCCTTCCCCGTAATCGCCCCCCTTACTGTGCTCCACCTGCATCTGACCTTCCCTTCCCCATAATCGCCCCCCTTACTGTGCTCCACCTGCATCTGACCTTCCCTTCCCTGTAATCGCCCCCTTACTGTGCCCCACCTGCATCTGACCTTCCCTTCCCCGTAATCGCCCCCCTTACTGTGATCCACCTGCATCTGACCTTCCCTTCCCTGTAATCGCCCCCTTACTGTGCCCCACCTGCATCTGACCTTCCCTTCCCCATAATCGCCCCCTTACAATGCCCCTCCTGCATCTGACCTTCCCTTCCCCAGTAATCGTCCCTTTACTGTGCCCCACCTGCATCTGACCTTCCCTTCCCCGTAATCACTCTCTTACTGTGCCCCACCTGCATCTGATCTTCCTGTCCCCTTACTGTGCTCCACCTGCATCTGACCTTCCCTTCCCCGTAATCGCCCCCTTGCTGTGCTCCACCTGCATCTGATCGTCCCTTCCCCAGTAATCGTCCCTTTACTGTGCCCCACCTGCATCTGACCTTCCCTTCCCCGTAATCACTCTCTTACTGTGCCCCACCTGCATCTGATCTTCCTGCCCCCTTACTGTGCTCCACCTGCATCTGACCTTCCCTTCCCCGTAATCGCCCCCTTACTGTGCTCCACCTGCATCTGACCTTCCCTCCCCCGTAATCGCCCCCTTACTGTGCCCCACCTGCATCTGACCTTCCCTCCCCCGTAATCTCCCCCTTACTGTGCCCCACCTGCATCTCACCTTCCCTCCCCCGTATTCCCCACATCACTGTGCCCCACCTGCATCTCACCTTCCCTTCCCCGTAATCCCCCCATTACTGTGCCCCACCTGCATCTGACCTTTCCTTCCCCAGTAATCGCCCCCTTACTGTGCCCGACCTGCATCTGACCTTCCCTTCCCCAGTAATCGCCCCCTTACTGTGCACGACCTGCATCTGACCTTCCCTTCCCCGTAATCGCCCCCTTACTGTTCTAGACCTGCATCTGACCTTCCCTTCCCCGTAATCGCTCCCTTACTGTGCCCCACCTGCATCTGACCTTCCCTTCCCCAGTAATCACTCCCTTACTGTGCCCCATCTGCATCTGACCTTCCCTTCCCCGTAATCACTCTTACTGTGCCCCACCTGCATCTGATCTTCCTGCCCCCTTACTGTGCTCCACCTGCATCTGACCTTCCCTTCCCCGTAATCGCCCCCTTACTGTGCTCCACCTGCATCTGACCTTCCCTCCCCCGTTATCGCCCCCTTACTGTGCCCCACCTGCATCTGACCTTCCCTCCCCCGTAATCGCCCCCTTACTGTGCCCCACCTGCATCTCACCTTCCCTCCCCCGTAATCCCCCCATTACTGTGCCCCACCTGCATCTCACCTTCCCTTCCCCGTTATCCCCCCATTACTGTGCCCCACCTGCATCTGACCTTTCCTTCCCCAGTAATCGCCCCCTTACTGTGCCCGACCTGCATCTGACCTTCCCTTCGCCAGTAATCGCCCCCTTACTGTGCACGACCTGCATCTGACCTTCCCTTCCCCGTAATCGCCCCCTTACTGTTCTAGACCTGCATCTGACCTTCCCTTCCCCGTAATCGCTCCCTTACTGTGCCCCACCTGCATCTGACCTTCCCTTCCCCAGTAATCACTCCCTTACTGTGCCCCATCTGCATCTGACCTTCCCTTCCCCGTAATCACTCCCTTACTGTGCCCCACCTGCATCTGACCTTCCCTTCCCCAGTAATCGCCCCCTTACTGTGCCCCACCTGCATCTGACCTTCCCTTCTCCGTAATCGCCCCCTTACTGTGCCCCACCTGCATCTGACCTCCCCTCCCCCGTAATCACTCTCTTACTGTGCCCCACCTGCATCTGATCTTCCTGCCCCCTTACTGTGCCCCACCTGCATCTGACTTTCCCTTCCCCGTAATCGCCCCCTTACTGTGCTCCACCTGCATCTGACCTTCCCTTCCCCGTAATCGCCCCCTTACTGTGCCCCACCTGCATCTGACCTCCCCTCCCCCGTAATCACTCTCTTACTGTGCCCCACCTGCATCTGATCTTCCTGCCCCCTTACTGTGCCCCACCTGCATCTGACTTTCCCTCCCCAGTAATCGCCCCCTTACTGTGCCCGACCTGCATCTGACCTTCCCTTCTCCGTAATCGCCCCCTTACTGTGCCCCACCTGCATCTGACCTCCCCTCCCCCGTAATCGCCCCCTTACTGTGCCCCAACTGCATCTGACCTTCCCTCCCTGTAATCGCCCCCTTACTGTGCCCCACCTGCATCTGACCTTCCCTTCCCCGTAATCGCCCCCTTACTGTTCTCCACCTGCATCTGACCTTCCCTTCCCCGTAATCGCTCCCTTACTGTGCCCCACCTGCATCTGATCTTCCTGCCCCCCTACTGTGCCCCACCTGCATCTGACCTTCCCTTCCCCGTAATCGCCCCCTTACTGTGCTCCACCTGCATCTGACCTTCCCTTCCCCGTAATCGCCCCCCTTACTGTGCTCCACCTGCATCTGACCTTTCCTTCCCTGTAATCGCCCCCTTACTGTGCCCCACCTGCATCTGACCTTCCCTTCCCCGTAATCGCCCCCCTTACTGTGATCCACCTGCATCTGACCTTCTCTTCCCTGTAATCGCCCCCTTACTGTGCCCCACCTGCATCTGACCTTCCCTTCCCCATAATCGCCCCCTTACCATGCCCCACCTGCATCTGACCGTCCCTTCCCCAGTAATCGTCCCTTTACTGTGCCCCACCTGCATCTGACCTTCCCTTCCCCGTAATCACTCTCTTACTGTGCCCCACCTGCATCTGATCTTCCTGTCCCCTTACTGTGCTCCACCTGCATCTGACCTTCCCTTCCCCGTAATCGCCCCCTTGCTGTGCTCCACCTGCATCTGACCGTCCCTTCCCCAGTAATCGTCCCTTTACTGTGCCCCACCTGCATCTGACCTTCCCTTCCCCGTAATCACTCTCTTACTGTGCCCCACCTGCATCTGATCTTCCTGCCCCCTTACTGTGCTCCACCTGCATCTGACCTTCCCTTCCCCGTAATCGCCCCCTTGCTGTGCTCCACCTGCATCTGACCGTCCCTTCCCCAGTAATCGTCCCTTTACTGTGCCCCACCTGCATCTGACCTTCCCTTCCCCGTAATCACTGTCTTACTGTGCCCCACCTGCATCTGATCTTCCTGCCCCCTTACTGTGCTCCACCTGCATCTGACCTTCCCTTCCCCGTAATCGCCCCCTTACTGTGCTCCACCTGCATCTGACCTTCCCTTCCCCGTAATCGCCCCCCTTACCGTGCTCCACCTGCATCTGACCTTCCCTTCCCTGTAATCGCCCCCTTACTGTGCCCCACCTGCATCTGACCTTCCCTTCCCCGTAATCGCCCCCCTTACTGTGCTCCACCTGCATCTGACCTTCCCTTCCCTGTAATCGCCCCCCTTACTGTGCTCCACCTGCATCTGACCTTCCCTTCCCTGTAATCGCCCCCTTACTGTGCCCCACCTGCATCTGACCTTCCCTTCCCCATAATCGCCCTCTTACCATGCCCCACCTGCATCTGACCGTCCCTTCCTCAGTAATCGTCCCTTTACTGTGCCCCACCTGCATCTGACCTTCCCTTCCCCGTAATCACTCTCTTACTGTGCCCCACCTGCATCTGATCTTCCTGCCCCCTTACTGTGCTCCACCTGCATCTGACCTTCCCTTCCCCGTAATCGCCCCCTTACTGTGCTCCACCTGCATCTGACCGTCCCTTCCCCAGTAATCGTCCCTTTACTGTGCCCCACCTGCATCTGACCTTCCCTTCCCCTTTTTCGCCCCTTTACTGTGCTCCACCTGCATCTGACCTTCCCTTTTTCGGAACTGCCCCCTTACTGTGCTCCACCTGCCTCTGACCTTCCCTTCCCTGTAATCGCCCCCTTACTGTGCCCCACCTGCATCTGACCTTCCCTCCCTGTAATCGCCCCCTTACTGTGCCCCACCTGCATCTGACCTTCCCTTCCCCGTAATCGCCCCCCTTACTGTGCTCCACCTGCATCTGACCTTCCCTTCCCTGTAATCGCCCCCTTACTGTGCCCCACCTGCATCTGACCTTCCCTTCCCCATAATCGCCCTCTTACCATGCCCCACCTGCATCTGACCGTCCCTTCCTCAGTAATCGTCCCTTTACTGTGCCCCACCTGCATCTGACCTTCCCTTCCCCGTAATCACTCTCTTACTGTGCCCCACCTGCATCTGATCTTCCTGCCCCCTTACTGTGCTCCACCTGCATCTGACCTTCCCTTCCCCGTAATCGCCCCCTTACTGTGCTCCACCTGCATCTGACCGTCCCTTCCCCAGTAATCGTCCCTTTACTGTGCCCCACCTGCATCTGACCTTCCCTTCCCCTTTTTCGCCCCTTTACTGTGCTCCACCAGCATCTGACCTTCCCTTTTTCGGAACTGCCCCCTTACTGTGCTCCACCTGCCTCTGACCTTCCCTTCCCTGTAATCGCTCCCTTACTGTGCCCCACCTGCATCTGACCTTCCCTCCCTGTAATCGCCCCCTTACTGTGCCCCACCTGCATCTGACCTTCCCTTCCCCGTAATCGCTCCCTTACTGTGCCCCACCTGCATCTGATCTTCCTGCCCCCTTACTGTGCCCCACCTGCATCTGACCTTCCCTTCCCCGTAATCGCCCCCCTTACTGTGCTCCACCTGCATCTGACCTTCCCTTCCCCATAATCGCCCCCCTTACTGTGCTCCACCTGCATCTGACCTTCCCTTCCCTGTAATCGCCCCCTTACTGTGCCCCACCTGCATCTGACCTTCCCTTCCCCATAATCGCCCCCTTACCATGCCCCACCTGCATCTGACCTTCCCTTCCCCAGTAATCGTCCCTTTACTGTGCCCCACCTGCATCTGACCTTCCCTTCCCCGTAATCACTCTCTTACTGTGCCCCACCTGCATCTGATCTTCCTGTCCCCTTACTGTGCTCCACCTGCATCTGACCTTCCCTTCCCCGTAATCGCCCCCTTGCTGTGCTCCACCTGCATCTGATCGTCCCTTCCCCAGTAATCGTCCCTTTACTGTGCCCCACCTGCATCTGACCTTCCCTTCCCCGTAATCACTCTCTTACTGTGCCCCACCTGCATCTGATCTTCCTGCCCCCTTACTGTGCTCCACCTGCATCTGACCTTCCCTTCCCCGTAATCGCCCCCTTACTGTGCTCCACCTGCATCTGACCTTCCCTCCCCCGTAATCGCCCCCTTACTGTGCCCCACCTGCATCTGACCTTCCCTCCCCCGTAATCTCCCCCTTACTGTGCCCCACCTGCATCTCACCTTCCCTCCCCCGTATTCCCCACATCACTGTGCCCCACCTGCATCTCACCTTCCCTTCCCCGTAATCCCCCCATTACTGTGCCCCACCTGCATCTGACCTTTCCTTCCCCAGTAATCGCCCCCTTACTGTGCCCGACCTGCATCTGACCTTCCCTTCCCCAGTAATCGCCCCCTTACTGTGCACGACCTGCATCTGACCTTCCCTTCCCCGTAATCGCCCCCTTACTGTTCTAGACCTGCATCTGACCTTCCCTTCCCCGTAATCGCTCCCTTACTGTGCCCAACCTGCATCTGACCTTCCCTTCCCCGTAATCACTCTTACTGTGCCCCACCTGCATCTGATCTTCCTGCCCCCTTACTGTGCTCCACCTGCATCTGACCTTCCCTTCCCCGTAATCGCCCCCTTACTGTGCTCCACCTGCATCTGACCTTCCCTCCCCCGTAATCACCCCCTTACTGTGCCCCACCTGCATCTGACCTTTCCTCCCCCGTAATCGCCCCCTTACTGTGCCCCACCTGCATCTCACCTTCCCTCCCCCGTAATCCCCCATTACTGTGCCCCACCTGCATCTCACCTTCCCTTCCCCGTTATCCCCCCATTACTGTGCCCCACCTGCATCTGACCTTTCCTTCCCCAGTAATCGCCCCCTTACTGTGCCCGACCTGCATCTGACCTTCCCTTCGCCAGTAATCGCCCCCTTACTGTGCACGACCTGCATCTGACCTTCCCTTCCCCGTAATCGCCCCCTTACTGTTCTAGACCTGCATCTGACCTTCCCTTCCCCGTAATCGCTCCCTTACTGTGCCCCACCTGCATCTGACCTTCCCTTCCCCAGTAATCACTCCCTTACTGTGCCCCATCTGCATCTGACCTTCCCTTCCCCGTAATCACTCCCTTACTGGTGCCCCACCTGCATCTGACCTTCCCTTCCCCAGTAATCGCCCCCTTACTGTGCCCCACCTGCATCTGACCTTCCCTTCTCCGTAATCGCCCCCTTACTGTGCCCCACCTGCATCTGATCTTCCTGCCCCCTTACTGTGCCCCACCTGCATCTGACCTTCCCTTCCCCGTAATCGCCCCCTTACTGTGCTCCACCTGCATCTGACCTTCCCTTCCCCGTAATCGCCCCCCTTACTGTGCTCCACCTGCATCTGACCTTTCCTTCCCTGTAATCGCCCCCTTACTGTGCCCCACCTGCATCTGACCTTCCCTTCCCCGTAATCGCCCCCCTTACTGTGATCCACCTGCATCTGACCTTCTCTTCCCTGTAATCGCCCCCTTACTGTGCCCCACCTGCATCTGACCTTCCCTTCCCCATAATCGCCCCCTTACCATGCCCCACCTGCATCTGACCGTCCCTTCCCCAGTAATCGTCCCTTTACTGTGCCCCACCTGCATCTGACCTTCCCTTCCCCGTAATCACTCTCTTACTGTGCCCCACCTGCATCTGATCTTCCTGTCCCCTTACTGTGCTCCACCTGCATCTGACCTTCCCTTCCCCGTAATCGCCCCCTTGCTGTGCTCCACCTGCATCTGACCGTCCCTTCCCCAGTAATCGTCCCTTTACTGTGCCCCACCTGCATCTGACCTTCCCTTCCCCGTAATCACTCTCTTACTGTGCCCCACCTGCATCTGATCTTCCTGCCCCCTTACTGTGCTCCACCTGCATCTGACCTTCCCTTCCCCGTAATCGCCCCCTTGCTGTGCTCCACCTGCATCTGACCGTCCCTTCCCCAGTAATCGTCCCTTTACTGTGCCCCACCTGCATCTGACCTTCCCTTCCCCGTAATCACTGTCTTACTGTGCCCCACCTGCATCTGATCTTCCTGCCCCCTTACTGTGCTCCACCTGCATCTGACCTTCCCTTCCCCGTAATCGCCCCCTTACTGTGCTCCACCTGCATCTGACCTTCCCTTCCCCGTAATCGCCCCCCTTACCGTGCTCCACCTGCATCTGACCTTCCCTTCCCTGTAATCGCCCCCTTACTGTGCCCCACCTGCATCTGACCTTCCCTTCCCCGTAATCGCCCCCCTTACTGTGCTCCACCTGCATCTGACCTTCCCTTCCCTGTAATCGCCCCCTTACTGTGCCCCACCTGCATCTGACCTTCCCTTCCCCATAATCGCCCTCTTACCATGCCCCACCTGCATCTGACCGTCCCTTCCTCAGTAATCGTCCCTTTACTGTGCCCCACCTGCATCTGACCTTCCCTTCCCCGTAATCACTCTCTTACTGTGCCCCACCTGCATCTGATCTTCCTGCCCCCTTACTGTGCTCCACCTGCATCTGACCTTCCCTTCCCCGTAATCGCCCCCTTACTGTGCTCCACCTGCATCTGACCGTCCCTTCCCCAGTAATCGTCCCTTTACTGTGCCCCACCTGCATCTGACCTTCCCTTCCCCTTTTTCGCCCCTTTACTGTGCTCCACCTGCATCTGACCTTCCCTTTTTCGGAACTGCCCCCTTACTGTGCTCCACCTGCCTCTGACCTTCCCTTCCCTGTAATCGCCCCCTTACTGTGCCCCACCTGCATCTGACCTTCCCTCCCTGTAATCGCCCCCTTACTGTGCCCCACCTGCATCTGACCTTCCCTTCCCCGTAATCGCCCCCCTTACTGTGCTCCACCTGCATCTGACCTTCCCTTCCCTGTAATCGCCCCCTTACTGTGCCCCACCTGCATCTGACCTTCCCTTCCCCATAATCGCCCTCTTACCATGCCCCACCTGCATCTGACCGTCCCTTCCTCAGTAATCGTCCCTTTACTGTGCCCCACCTGCATCTGACCTTCCCTTCCCCGTAATCACTCTCTTACTGTGCCCCACCTGCATCTGATCTTCCTGCCCCCTTACTGTGCTCCACCTGCATCTGACCTTCCCTTCCCCGTAATCGCCCCCTTACTGTGCTCCACCTGCATCTGACCGTCCCTTCCCCAGTAATCGTCCCTTTACTGTGCCCCACCTGCATCTGACCTTCCCTTCCCCTTTTTCGCCCCTTTACTGTGCTCCACCAGCATCTGACCTTCCCTTTTTCGGAACTGCCCCCTTACTGTGCTCCACCTGCCTCTGACCTTCCCTTCCCTGTAATCGCTCCCTTACTGTGCCCCACCTGCATCTGACCTTCCCTCCCTGTAATCGCCCCCTTACTGTGCCCCACCTGCATCTGACCTTCCCTTCCCCGTAATCGCTCCCTTACTGTGCCCCACCTGCATCTGATCTTCCTGCCCCCTTACTGTGCCCCACCTGCATCTGACCTTCCCTTCCCCGTAATCGCCCCCCTTACTGTGCTCCACTTGCATCTGACCTTCCCTTCCCCATAATCGCCCCCCTTACTGTGCTCCACCTGCATCTGACCTTCCCTTCCCTGTAATCGCCCCCTTACTGTGCCCCACCTGCATCTGACCTTCCCTTCCCCATAATCGCCCCCTTACCATGCCCCACCTGCATCTGACCTTCCCTTCCCCAGTAATCGTCCCTTTACTGTGCCCCACCTGCATCTGACCTTCCCTTCCCCGTAATCACTCTCTTACTGTGCCCCACCTGCATCTGATCTTCCTGTCCCCTTACTGTGCTCCACCTGCATCTGACCTTCCCTTCCCCGTAATCGCCCCCTTGCTGTGCTCCACCTGCATCTGATCGTCCCTTCCCCAGTAATCGTCCCTTTACTGTGCCCCACCTGCATCTGACCTTCCCTTCCCCGTAATCACTCTCTTACTGTGCCCCACCTGCATCTGATCTTCCTGCCCCCTTACTGTGCTCCACCTGCATCTGACCTTCCCTTCCCCGTAATCGCCCCCTTACTGTGCTCCACCTGCATCTGACCTTCCCTCCCCCGTAATCGCCCCCTTACTGTGCCCCACCTGCATCTGACCTTCCCTCCCCCGTAATCTCCCCCTTACTGTGCCCCACCTGCATCTCACCTTCCCTCCCCCGTATTCCCCACATCACTGTGCCCCACCTGCATCTCACCTTCCCTTCCCCGTAATCCCCCCATTACTGTGCCCCACCTGCATCTGACCTTTCCTTCCCCAGTAATCGCCCCCTTACTGTGCCCGACCTGCATCTGACCTTCCCTTCCCCAGTAATCGCCCCCTTACTGTGCACGACCTGCATCTGACCTTCCCTTCCCCGTAATCGCCCCCTTACTGTTCTAGACCTGCATCTGACCTTCCCTTCCCCGTAATCGCTCCCTTACTGTGCCCAACCTGCATCTGACCTTCCCTTCCCCGTAATCACTCTTACTGTGCCCCACCTGCATCTGATCTTCCTGCCCCCTTACTGTGCTCCACCTGCATCTGACCTTCCCTTCCCCGTAATCGCCCCCTTACTGTGCTCCACCTGCATCTGACCTTCCCTCCCCCGTAATCACCCCCTTACTGTGCCCCACCTGCATCTGACCTTTCCTCCCCCGTAATCGCCCCCTTACTGTGCCCCACCTGCATCTCACCTTCCCTCCCCCGTAATCCCCCATTACTGTGCCCCACCTGCATCTCACCTTCCCTTCCCCGTTATCCCCCCATTACTGTGCCCCACCTGCATCTGACCTTTCCTTCCCCAGTAATCGCCCCCTTACTGTGCCCGACCTGCATCTGACCTTCCCTTCGCCAGTAATCGCCCCCTTACTGTGCACGACCTGCATCTGACCTTCCCTTCCCCGTAATCGCCCCCTTACTGTTCTAGACCTGCATCTGACCTTCCCTTCCCCGTAATCGCTCCCTTACTGTGCCCCACCTGCATCTGACCTTCCCTTCCCCAGTAATCACTCCCTTACTGTGCCCCATCTGCATCTGACCTTCCCTTCCCCGTAATCACTCCCTTACTGTGCCCCACCTGCATCTGACCTTCCCTTCCCCAGTAATCGCCCCCTTACTGTGCCCCACCTGCATCTGACCTTCCCTTCTCCGTAATCACCCCCTTACTGTGCCCCACCTGCATCTGACCTCCCCTCCCCCGTAATCACTCTCTTACTGTGCCCCACCTGCATCTGATCTTCCTGCCCCCTTACTGTGCCCCACCTGCATCTGACTTTCCCTTCCCCGTAATCGCCCCCTTACTGTGCTCCACCTGCATCTGACCTTCCCTTCCCCGTAATCGCCCCCTTACTGTGCCCCACCTGCATCTGACCTCCCCTCCCCCGTAATCACTCTCTTACTGTGCCCCACCTGCATCTGATCTTCCTGCCCCCTTACTGTGCCCCACCTGCATCTGACTTTCCCTCCCCAGTAATCGCCCCCTTACTGTGCCCGACCTGCATCTGACCTTCCCTTCTCCGTAATCGCCCCCTTACTGTGCCCCACCTGCATCTGACCTCCCCTCCCCCGTAATCGCCCCCTTACTGTGCCCCAACTGCATCTGACCTTCCCTCCCTGTAATCGCCCCCTTACTGTGCCCCACCTGCATCTGACCTTCCCTTCCCCGTAATCGCCCCCTTACTGTTCTCCACCTGCATCTGACCTTCCCTTCCCCGTAATCGCTCCCTTACTGTGCCCCACCTGCATCTGATCTTCCTGCCCCCTTACTGTGCCCCACCTGCATCTGACCTTCCCTTCCCCGTAATCGCCCCCTTACTGTGCTCCACCTGCATCTGACCTTCCCTTCCCCGTAATCGCCCCCCTTACTGTGCTCCACCTGCATCTGACCTTTCCTTCCCTGTAATCGCCCCCTTACTGTGCCCCACCTGCATCTGACCTTCCCTTCCCCGTAATCGCCCCCCTTACTGTGATCCACCTGCATCTGACCTTCTCTTCCCTGTAATCGCCCCCTTACTGTGCCCCACCTGCATCTGACCTTCCCTTCCCCATAATCGCCCCCTTACCATGCCCCACCTGCATCTGACCGTCCCTTCCCCAGTAATCGTCCCTTTACTGTGCCCCACCTGCATCTGACCTTCCCTTCCCCGTAATCACTCTCTTACTGTGCCCCACCTGCATCTGATCTTCCTGTCCCCTTACTGTGCTCCACCTGCATCTGACCTTCCCCGTAATCGCCCCCTTGCTGTGCTCCACCTGCATCTGACCGTCCCTTCCCCAGTAATCGTCCCTTTACTGTGCCCCACCTGCATCTGACCTTCCCTTCCCCGTAATCACTCTCTTACTGTGCCCCACCTGCATCTGATCTTCCTGCCCCCTTACTGTGCTCCACCTGCATCTGACCTTCCCTTCCCCGTAATCGCCCCCTTGCTGTGCTCCACCTGCATCTGACCGTCCCTTCCCCAGTAATCGTCCCTTTACTGTGCCCCACCTGCATCTGACCTTCCCTTCCCCGTAATCACTGTCTTACTGTGCCCCACCTGCATCTGATCTTCCTGCCCCCTTACTGTGCTCCACCTGCATCTGACCTTCCCTTCCCCGTAATCGCCCCCTTACTGTGCTCCACCTGCATCTGACCTTCCCTTCCCCGTAATCGCCCCCCTTACCGTGCTCCACCTGCATCTGACCTTCCCTTCCCTGTAATCGCCCCCTTACTGTGCCCCACCTGCATCTGACCTTCCCTTCCCCGTAATCGCCCCCCTTACTGTGCTCCACCTGCATCTGACCTTCCCTTCCCTGTAATCGCCCCCTTACTGTGCCCCACCTGCATCTGACCTTCCCTTCCCCATAATCGCCCTCTTACCATGCCCCACCTGCATCTGACCGTCCCTTCCTCAGTAATCGTCCCTTTACTGTGCCCCACCTGCATCTGACCTTCCCTTCCCCTTTTTCGCCCCTTTACTGTGCTCCACCTGCATCTGACCTTCCCTTTTTCGGAACTGCCCCCTTACTGTGCTCCACCTGCCTCTGACCTTCCCTTCCCTGTAATCGCCCCCTTACTGTGCCCCACCTGCATCTGACCTTCCCTCCCTGTAATCGCCCCCTTACTGTGCCCCACCTGCATCTGACCTTCCCTTCCCCGTAATCGCCCCCCTTACTGTGCTCCACCTGCATCTGACCTTCCCTTCCCTGTAATCGCCCCCTTACTGTGCCCCACCTGCATCTGACCTTCCCTTCCCCATAATCGCCCTCTTACCATGCCCCACCTGCATCTGACCGTCCCTTCCTCAGTAATCGTCCCTTTACTGTGCCCCACCTGCATCTGACCTTCCCTTCCCCGTAATCACTCTCTTACTGTGCCCCACCTGCATCTGATCTTCCTGCCCCCTTACTGTGCTCCACCTGCATCTGACCTTCCCTTCCCCGTAATCGCCCCCTTACTGTGCTCCACCTGCATCTGACCGTCCCTTCCCCAGTAATCGTCCCTTTACTGTGCCCCACCTGCATCTGACCTTCCCTTCCCCTTTTTCGCCCCTTTACTGTGCTCCACCAGCATCTGACCTTCCCTTTTTCGGAACTGCCCCCTTACTGTGCTCCACCTGCCTCTGACCTTCCCTTCCCTGTAATCGCCCCCTTACTGTGCCCCACCTGCATCTGACCTTCCCTCCCTGTAATCGCCCCCTTACTGTGCCCCACCTGCATCTGACCTTCCCTTCCCCGTAATCGCCCCCTTACTGTTCTCCACCTGCATCTGACCTTCCCTTCCCCGTAATCGCTCCCTTACTGTGCCCCACCTGCATCTGATCTTCCTGCCCCCTTACTGTGCCCCACCTGCATCTGACCTTCCCTTCCCCGTAATCGCCCCCCTTACTGTACTCCACCTGCATCTGACCTTCCCTTCCCCATAATCGCCCCCCTTACTGTGCTCCACCTGCATCTGACCTTCCCTTCCCTGTAATCGCCCCCTTACTGTGCCCCACCTGCATCTGACCTTCCCTTCCCCATAATCGCCCCCTTACCATGCCCCACCTGCATCTGACCTTCCCTTCCCCAGTAATCGTCCCTTTACTGTGCCCCACCTGCATCTGACCTTCCCTTCCCCGTAATCACTCTCTTACTGTGCCCCACCTGCATCTGATCTTCCTGTCCCCTTACTGTGCTCCACCTGCATCTGACCTTCCCTTCCCCGTAATCGCCCCCTTGCTGTGCTCCACCTGCATCTGATCGTCCCTTCCCCAGTAATCGTCCCTTTACTGTGCCCCACCTGCATCTGACCTTCCCTTCCCCGTAATCACTCTCTTACTGTGCCCCACCTGCATCTGATCTTCCTGCCCCCTTACTGTGCTCCACCTGCATCTGACCTTCCCTTCCCCGTAATCGCCCCCTTACTGTGCTCCACCTGCATCTGACCTTCCCTCCCCCGTAATCGCCCCCTTACTGTGCCCCACCTGCATCTGACCTTCCCTCCCCCGTAATCTCCCCCTTACTGTGCCCCACCTGCATCTCACCTTCCCTCCCCCGTATTCCCCACATCACTGTGCCCCACCTGCATCTCACCTTCCCTTCCCCGTAATCCCCCCATTACTGTGCCCCACCTGCATCTGACCTTTCCTTCCCCAGTAATCGCCCCCTTACTGTGCCCGACCTGCATCTGACCTTCCCTTCCCCAGTAATCGCCCCCTTACTGTGCACGACCTGCATCTGACCTTCCCTTCCCCGTAATCGCCCCCTTACTGTTCTAGACCTGCATCTGACCTTCCCTTCCCCGTAATCGCTCCCTTACTGTGCCCCACCTGCATCTGACCTTCCCTTCCCCAGTAATCACTCCCTTACTGTGCCCCATCTGCATCTGACCTTCCCTTCCCCGTAATCACTCTTACTGTGCCCCACCTGCATCTGATCTTCCTGCCCCCTTACTGTGCTCCACCTGCATCTGACCTTCCCTTCCCCGTAATCGCCCCCTTACTGTGCTCCACCTGCATCTGACCTTCCCTCCCCCGTAATCACCCCCTTACTGTGCCCCACCTGCATCTGACCTTTCCTCCCCCGTAATCGCCCCCTTACTGTGCCCCACCTGCATCTCACCTTCCCTCCCCCGTAATCCCCCCATTACTGTGCCCCACCTGCATCTCACCTTCCCTTCCCCGTTATCCCCCCATTACTGTGCCCCACCTGCATCTGACCTTTCCTTCCCCAGTAATCGCCCCCTTACTGTGCCCGACCTGCATCTGACCTTCCCTTCGCCAGTAATCGCCCCCTTACTGTGCACGACCTGCATCTGACCTTCCCTTCCCCGTAATCGCCCCCTTACTGTTCTAGACCTGCATCTGACCTTCCCTTCCCCGTAATCGCTCCCTTACTGTGCCCCACCTGCATCTGACCTTCCCTTCCCCAGTAATCACTCCCTTACTGTGCCCCATCTGCATCTGACCTTCCCTTCCCCGTAATCACTCCCTTACTGTGCCCCACCTGCATCTGACCTTCCCTTCCCCAGTAATCGCCCCCTTACTGTGCCCCACCTGCATCTGACCTTCCCTTCTCCGTAATCGCCCCCTTACTGTGCCCCACCTGCATCTGACCTCCCCTCCCCCGTAATCACTCTCTTACTGTGCCCCACCTGCATCTGATCTTCCTGCCCCCTTACTGTGCCCCACCTGCATCTGACTTTCCCTTCCCCGTAATTGCCCCCTTACTGTGCTCCACCTGCATCTGACCTTCCCTTCCCCGTAATCGCCCCCTTACTGTGCCCCACCTGCATCTGACCTCCCCTCCCCCGTAATCACTCTCTTACTGTGCCCCACCTGCATCTGATCTTCCTGCCCCCTTACTGTGCCCCACCTGCATCTGACTTTCCCTCCCCAGTAATCGCCCCCTTACTGTGCCCGACCTGCATCTGACCTTCCCTTCTCCGTAATCGCCCCCTTACTGTGCCCCACCTGCATCTGACCTCCCCTCCCCCGTAATCGCCCCCTTACTGTGCCCCAACTGCATCTGACCTTCCCTCCCTGTAATCGCCCCCTTACTGTGCCCCACCTGCATCTGACCTTCCCTTCCCCGTAATCGCCCCCTTACTGTTCTCCACCTGCATCTGACCTTCCTTCCCCGTAATCGCTCCCTTACTGTGCCCCACCTGCATCTGATCTTCCTGCCCCCTTACTGTGCCCCACCTGCATCTGACCTTCCCTTCCCCGTAATCGCCCCCTTACTGTGCTCCACCTGCATCTGACCTTCCCTTCCCCGTAATCGCCCCCCTTACTGTGCTCCACCTGCATCTGACCTTTCCTTCCCTGTAATCGCCCCCTTACTGTGCCCCACCTGCATCTGACCTTCCCTTCCCCGTAATCGCCCCCCTTACTGTGATCCACCTGCATCTGACCTTCTCTTCCCTGTAATCGCCCCCTTACTGTGCCCCACCTGCATCTGACCTTCCCTTCCCCATAATCACCCCCTTACCATGCCCCACCTGCATCTGACCGTCCCTTCCCCAGTAATCGTCCCTTTACTGTGCCCCACCTGCATCTGACCTTCCCTTCCCCGTAATCACTCTCTTACTGTGCCCCACCTGCATCTGATCTTCCTGTCCCCTTACTGTGCTCCACCTGCATCTGACCTTCCCTTCCCCGTAATCGCCCCCTTGCTGTGCTCCACCTGCATCTGACCGTCCCTTCCCCAGTAATCGTCCCTTTACTGTGCCCCACCTGCATCTGACCTTCCCTTCCCCGTAATCACTCTCTTACTGTGCCCCACCTGCATCTGATCTTCCTGCCCCCTTACTGTGCTCCACCTGCATCTGACCTTCCCTTCCCCGTAATCGCCCCCTTGCTGTGCTCCACCTGCATCTGACCGTCCCTTCCCCAGTAATCGTCCCTTTACTGTGCCCCACCTGCATCTGACCTTCCCTTCCCCGTAATCACTGTCTTACTGTGCCCCACCTGCATCTGATCTTCCTGCCCCCTTACTGTGCTCCACCTGCATCTGACCTTCCCTTCCCCGTAATCGCCCCCTTACTGTGCTCCACCTGCATCTGACCTTCCCTTCCCCGTAATCGCCCCCCTTACCGTGCTCCACCTGCATCTGACCTTCCCTTCCCTGTAATCGCCCCCTTACTGTGCCCGACCTGCATCTGACCTTCCCTTCCCCGTAATCGCCCCCCTTACTGTGCTCCACCTGCATCTGACCTTCCCTTCCCTGTAATCGCCCCCTTACTGTGCCCCACCTGCATCTGACCTTCCCTTCCCCATAATCGCCCTCTTACCATGCCCCACCTGCATCTGACCGTCCCTTCCTCAGTAATCGTCCCTTTACTGTGCCCCACCTGCATCTGACCTTCCCTTCCCCGTAATCACTCTCTTACTGTGCCCCACCTGCATCTGATCTTCCTGCCCCCTTACTGTGCTCCACCTGCATCTGACCTTCCCTTCCCCGTAATCGCCCCCTTACTGTGCTCCACCTGCATCTGACCGTCCCTTCCCCAGTAATCGTCCCTTTACTGTGCCCCACCTGCATCTGACCTTCCCTTCCCCTTTTTCGCCCCTTTACTGTGCTCCACCTGCATCTGACCTTCCCTTTTTCGGAACTGCCCCCTTACTGTGCTCCACCTGCCTTTGACCTTCCCTTCCCTGTAATCGCCCCCTTACTGTGCCCCACCTGCATCTGACCTTCCCTCCCTGTAATCGCCCCCTTACTGTGCCCCACCTGCATCTGACCTTCCCTTCCCCGTAATCGCCCCCTTACTGTTCTCCACCTGCATCTGACCTTCCCTTCCCCGTAATCGCTCCCTTACTGTGCCCCACCTGCATCTGATCTTCCTGCCCCCTTACTGTGCCCCACCTGCATCTGACCTTCCCTTCCCCGTAATCGCCCCCCTTACTGTGCTCCACCTGCATCTGACCTTCCCTTCCCCATAATCGCCCCCCTTACTGTGCTCCACCTGCATCTGACCTTCCCTTCCCTGTAATCGCCCCCTTACTGTGCCCCACCTGCATCTGACCTTCCCTTCCCCGTAATCGCCCCCCTTACTGTGATCCACCTGCATCTGACCTTCCCTTCCCTGTAATCGCCCCCTTACTGTGCCCCACCTGCATCTGACCTTCCCTTCCCCATAATCGCCCCCTTACCATGCCCCACCTGCATCTGACCTTCCCTTCCCCAGTAATCGTCCCTTTACTGTGCCCCACCTGCATCTGACCTTCCCTTCCCCGTAATCACTCTCTTACTGTGCCCCACCTGCATCTGATCTTCCTGTCCCCTTACTGTGCTCCACCTGCATCTGACCTTCCCTTCCCCGTAATCGCCCCCTTGCTGTGCTCCACCTGCATCTGATCGTCCCTTCCCCAGTAATCGTCCCTTTACTGTGCCCCACCTGCATCTGACCTTCCCTTCCCCGTAATCACTCTCTTACTGTGCCCCACCTGCATCTGATCTTCCTGCCCCCTTACTGTGCTCCACCTGCATCTGACCTTCCCTTCCCCGTAATCGCCCCCTTACTGTGCTCCACCTGCATCTGACCTTCCCTCCCCCGTAATCGCCCCCTTACTGTGCCCCACCTGCATCTGACCTTCCCTCCCCCGTAATCTCCCCCTTACTGTGCCCCACCTGCATCTCACCTTCCCTCCCCCGTATTCCCCACATCACTGTGCCCCACCTGCATCTCACCTTCCCTTCCCCGTAATCCCCCCATTACTGTGCCCCACCTGCATCTGACCTTTCCTTCCCCAGTAATCGCCCCCTTACTGTGCCCGACCTGCATCTGACCTTCCCTTCCCCAGTAATCGCCCCCTTACTGTGCACGACCTGCATCTGACCTTCCCTTCCCCGTAATCGCCCCCTTACTGTTCTAGACCTGCATCTGACCTTCCCTTCCCCGTAATCGCTCCCTTACTGTGCCCCACCTGCATCTGACCTTCCCTTCCCCAGTAATCACTCCCTTACTGTGCCCCATCTGCATCTGACCTTCCCTTCCCCGTAATCACTCTTACTGTGCCCCACCTGCATCTGATCTTCCTGCCCCCTTACTGTGCTCCACCTGCATCTGACCTTCCCTTCCCCGTAATCGCCCCCTTACTGTGCTCCACCTGCATCTGACCTTCCCTCCCCCGTAATCACCCCCTTACTGTGCCCCACCTGCATCTGACCTTTCCTCCCCCGTAATCGCCCCCTTACTGTGCCCCACCTGCATCTCACCTTCCCTCCCCCGTAATCCCCCCATTACTGTGCCCCACCTGCATCTCACCTTCCCTTCCCCGTTATCCCCCCATTACTGTGCCCCACCTGCATCTGACCTTTCCTTCCCCAGTAATCGCCCCCTTACTGTGCCCCACCTGCATCTGACCTTCCCTTCCCCATAATCGCCCTCTTACCATGCCCCACCTGCATCTGACCGTCCCTTCCTCAGTAATCGTCCCTTTACTGTGCCCCACCTGCATCTGACCTTCCCTTCCCCGTAATCACTCTCTTACTGTGCCCCACCTGCATCTGATCTTCCTGCCCCCTTACTGTGCTCCACCTGCATCTGACCTTCCCTTCCCCGTAATCGCCCCCTTACTGTGCTCCACCTGCATCTGACCGTCCCTTCCCCAGTAATCGTCCCTTTACTGTGCCCCACCTGCATCTGACCTTCCCTTCCCCTTTTTCGCCCCTTTACTGTGCTCCACCTGCATCTGACCTTCCCTTTTTCGGAACTGCCCCCTTACTGTGCTCCACCTGCCTCTGACCTTCCCTTCCCTGTAATCGCCCCCTTACTGTGCCCCACCTGCATCTGACCTTCCCTCCCTGTAATCGCCCCCTTACTGTGCCCCACCTGCATCTGACCTTCCCTTCCCCGTAATCGCCCCCTTACTGTTCTCCACCTGCATCTGACCTTCCCTTCCCCGTAATCGCTCCCTTACTGTGCCCCACCTGCATCTGATCTTCCTGCCCCCTTACTGTGCCCCACCTGCATCTGACCTTCCCTTCCCCGTAATCGCCCCCCTTACTGTGCTCCACCTGCATCTGACCTTCCCTTCCCCATAATCGCCCCCCTTACTGTGCTCCACCTGCATCTGACCTTCCCTTCCCTGTAATCGCCCCCTTACTGTGCCCCACCTGCATCTGACCTTCCCTTCCCCGTAATCGCCCCCCTTACTGTGATCCACCTGCATCTGACCTTCCCTTCCCTGTAATCGCCCCCTTACTGTGCCCCACCTGCATCTGACCTTCCCTTCCCCATAATCGCCCCCTTACCATGCCCCACCTGCATCTGACCTTCCCTTCCCCAGTAATCGTCCCTTTACTGTGCCCCACCTGCATCTGACCTTCCCTTCCCCGTAATCACTCTCTTACTGTGCCCCACCTGCATCTGATCTTCCTGTCCCCTTACTGTGCTCCACCTGCATCTGACCTTCCCTTCCCCGTAATCGCCCCCTTGCTGTGCTCCACCTGCATCTGATCGTCCCTTCCCCAGTAATCGTCCCTTTACTGTGCCCCACCTGCATCTGACCTTCCCTTCCCCGTAATCACTCTCTTACTGTGCCCCACCTGCATCTGATCTTCCTGCCCCCTTACTGTGCTCCACCTGCATCTGACCTTCCCTTCCCCGTAATCGCCCCCTTACTGTGCTCCACCTGCATCTGACCTTCCCTCCCCCGTAATCGCCCCCTTACTGTGCCCCACCTGCATCTGACCTTCCCTCCCCCGTAATCTCCCCCTTACTGTGCCCCACCTGCATCTCACCTTCCCTCCCCCGTATTCCCCACATCACTGTGCCCCACCTGCATCTCACCTTCCCTTCCCCGTAATCCCCCCATTACTGTGCCCCACCTGCATCTGACCTTTCCTTCCCCAGTAATCGCCCCCTTACTGTGCCCGACCTGCATCTGACCTTCCCTTCCCCAGTAATCGCCCCCTTACTGTGCACGACCTGCATCTGACCTTCCCTTCCCCGTAATCGCCCCCTTACTGTTCTAGACCTGCATCTGACCTTCCCTTCCCCGTAATCGCTCCCTTACTGTGCCCCACCTGCATCTGACCTTCCCTTCCCCAGTAATCACTCCCTTACTGTGCCCCATCTGCATCTGACCTTCCCTTCCCCGTAATCACTCTTACTGTGCCCCACCTGCATCTGATCTTCCTGCCCCCTTACTGTGCTCCACCTGCATCTGACCTTCCCTTCCCCGTAATCGCCCCCTTACTGTGCTCCACCTGCATCTGACCTTCCCTCCCCCGTAATCACCCCCTTACTGTGCCCCACCTGCATCTGACCTTTCCTCCCCCGTAATCGCCCCCTTACTGTGCCCCACCTGCATCTCACCTTCCCTCCCCCGTAATCCCCCCATTACTGTGCCCCACCTGCATCTCACCTTCCCTTCCCCGTTATCCCCCCATTACTGTGCCCCACCTGCATCTGACCTTTCCTTCCCCAGTAATCGCCCCCTTACTGTGCCCGACCTGCATCTGACCTTCCCTTCGCCAGTAATCGCCCCCTTACTGTGCACGACCTGCATCTGACCTTCCCTTCCCCGTAATCGCCCCCTTACTGTTCTAGACCTGCATCTGACCTTCCCTTCCCCGTAATCGCTCCCTTACTGTGCCCCACCTGCATCTGACCTTCCCTTCCCCAGTAATCACTCCCTTACTGTGCCCCATCTGCATCTGACCTTCCCTTCCCCGTAATCACTCCCTTACTGTGCCCCACCTGCATCTGACCTTCCCTTCCCCAGTAATCGCCCCCTTACTGTGCCCCACCAGCATCTGACCTTCCCTTCTCCGTAATCGCCCCCTTACTGTGCCCCACCTGCATCTGACCTCCCCTCCCCCGTAATCACTCTCTTACTGTGCCCCACCTGCATCTGATCTTCCTGCCCCCTTACTGTGCCCCACCTGCATCTGACTTTCCCTTCCCCGTAATCGCCCCCTTACTGTGCTCCACCTGCATCTGACCTTCCCTTCCCCGTAATCGCCCCCTTACTGTGCCCCACCTGCATCTGACCTCCCCTCCCCCGTAATCACTCTCTTACTGTGCCCCACCTGCATCTGATCTTCCTGCCCCCTTACTGTGCCCCACCTGCATCTGACTTTCCCTCCCCAGTAATCGCCCCCTTACTGTGCCCGACCTGCATCTGACCTTCCCTTCTCCGTAATCGCCCCCTTACTGTGCCCCACCTGCATCTGACCTCCCCTCCCCCGTAATCGCCCCCTTACTGTGCCCCAACTGCATCTGACCTTCCCTCCCTGTAATCGCCCCCTTACTGTGCCCCACCTGCATCTGACCTTCCCTTCCCCGTAATCGCCCCCTTACTGTTCTCCACCTGCATCTGACCTTCCTTCCCCGTAATCGCTCCCTTACTGTGCCCCACCTGCATCTGATCTTCCTGCCCCCTTACTGTGCCCCACCTGCATCTGACCTTCCCTTCCCCGTAATCGCCCCCTTACTGTGCTCCACCTGCATCTGACCTTCCCTTCCCCGTAATCGCCCCCCTTACTGTGCTCCACCTGCATCTGACCTTTCCTTCCCTGTAATCGCCCCCTTACTGTGCCCCACCTGCATCTGACCTTCCCTTCCCCGTAATCGCCCCCCTTACTGTGATCCACCTGCATCTGACCTTCTCTTCCCTGTAATCGCCCCCTTACTGTGCCCCACCTGCATCTGACCTTCCCTTCCCCATAATCACCCCCTTACCATGCCCCACCTGCATCTGACCGTCCCTTCCCCAGTAATCGTCCCTTTACTGTGCCCCACCTGCATCTGACCTTCCCTTCCCCGTAATCACTCTCTTACTGTGCCCCACCTGCATCTGATCTTCCTGTCCCCTTACTGTGCTCCACCTGCATCTGACCTTCCCTTCCCCGTAATCGCCCCCTTGCTGTGCTCCACCTGCATCTGACCGTCCCTTCCCCAGTAATCGTCCCTTTACTGTGCCCCACCTGCATCTGACCTTCCCTTCCCCGTAATCACTCTCTTACTGTGCCCCACCTGCATCTGATCTTCCTGCCCCCTTACTGTGCTCCACCTGCATCTGACCTTCCCTTCCCCGTAATCGCCCCCTTGCTGTGCTCCACCTGCATCTGACCGTCCCTTCCCCAGTAATCGTCCCTTTACTGTGCCCCACCTGCATCTGACCTTCCCTTCCCCGTAATCACTGTCTTACTGTGCCCCACCTGCATCTGATCTTCCTGCCCCCTTACTGTGCTCCACCTGCATCTGACCTTCCCTTCCCCGTAATCGCCCCCTTACTGTGCTCCACCTGCATCTGACCTTCCCTTCCCCGTAATCGCCCCCCTTACCGTGCTCCACCTGCATCTGACCTTCCCTTCCCTGTAATCGCCCCCTTACTGTGCCCCACCTGCATCTGACCTTCCCTTCCCCGTAATCGCCCCCCTTACTGTGCTCCACCTGCATCTGACCTTCCCTTCCCTGTAATCGCCCCCTTACTGTGCCCCACCTGCATCTGACCTTCCCTTCCCCATAATCGCCCTCTTACCATGCCCCACCTGCATCTGACCGTCCCTTCCTCAGTAATCGTCCCTTTACTGTGCCCCACCTGCATCTGACCTTCCCTTCCCCGTAATCACTCTCTTACTGTGCCCCACCTGCATCTGATCTTCCTGCCCCCTTACTGTGCTCCACCTGCATCTGACCTTCCCTTCCCCGTAATCGCCCCCTTACTGTGCTCCACCTGCATCTGACCGTCCCTTCCCCAGTAATCGTCCCTTTACTGTGCCCCACCTGCATCTGACCTTCCCTTCCCCTTTTTCGCCCCTTTACTGTGCTCCACCTGCATCTGACCTTCCCTTTTTCGGAACTGCCCCCTTACTGTGCTCCACCTGCCTCTGACCTTCCCTTCCCTGTAATCGCCCCCTTACTGTGCCCCACCTGCATCTGACCTTCCCTCCCTGTAATCGCCCCCTTACTGTGCCCCACCTGCATCTGACCTTCCCTTCCCCGTAATCGCCCCCTTACTGTTCTCCACCTGCATCTGACCTTCCCTTCCCCGTAATCGCTCCCTTACTGTGCCCCACCTGCATCTGATCTTCCTGCCCCCTTACTGTGCCCCACCTGCATCTGACCTTCCCTTCCCCGTAATCGCCCCCCTTACTGTGCTCCACCTGCATCTGACCTTCCCTTCCCCATAATCGCCCCCCTTACTGTGCTCCACCTGCATCTGACCTTCCCTTCCCTGTAATCGCCCCCTTACTGTGCCCCACCTGCATCTGACCTTCCCTTCCCCGTAATCGCCCCCCTTACTGTGATCCACCTGCATCTGACCTTCCCTTCCCTGTAATCGCCCCCTTACTGTGCCCCACCTGCATCTGACCTTCCCTTCCCCATAATCGCCCCCTTACCATGCCCCACCTGCATCTGACCTTCCCTTCCCCAGTAATCGTCCCTTTACTGTGCCCCACCTGCATCTGACCTTCCCTTCCCCGTAATCACTCTCTTACTGTGCCCCACCTGCATCTGATCTTCCTGCCCCCTTACTGTGCTCCACCTGCATCTGACCTTCCCTTCCCCGTAATCGCCCCCTTGCTGTGCTCCACCTGCATCTGATCGTCCCTTCCCCAGTAATCGTCCCTTTACTGTGCCCCACCTGCATCTGACCTTCCCTTCCCCGTAATCACTCTCTTACTGTGCCCCACCTGCATCTGATCTTCCTGCCCCCTTACTGTGCTCCACCTGCATCTGACCTTCCCTTCCCCGTAATCGCCCCCTTACTGTGCTCCACCTGCATCTGACCTTCCCTCCCCCGTAATCGCCCCCTTACTGTGCCCCACCTGCATCTGACCTTCCCTCCCCCGTAATCTCCCCCTTACTGTGCCCCACCTGCATCTCACCTTCCCTCCCCCGTATTCCCCACATCACTGTGCCCCACCTGCATCTCACCTTCCCTTCCCCGTAATCCCCCCATTACTGTGCCCCACCTGCATCTGACCTTTCCTTCCCCAGTAATCGCCCCCTTACTGTGCCCGACCTGCATCTGACCTTCCCTTCCCCAGTAATCGCCCCCTTACTGTGCACGACCTGCATCTGACCTTCCCTTCCCCGTAATCGCCCCCTTACTGTTCTAGACCTGCATCTGACCTTCCCTTCCCCGTAATCGCTCCCTTACTGTGCCCCACCTGCATCTGACCTTCCCTTCCCCAGTAATCACTCCCTTACTGTGCCCCATCTGCATCTGACCTTCCCTTCCCCGTAATCACTCTCTTACTGTGCCCCACCTGCATCTGATCTTCCTGCCCCCTTACTGTGCTCCACCTGCATCAGACCTTCCCTTCCCCGTAATCGCCCCCTTACTGTGCTCCACCTGCATCTGACCTTCCCTCCCCCGTAATCGCCCCCTTACTGTGCCCCACCTGCATCTGACCTTCCCTCCCCCGTAATCGCCCCCTTACTGTGCCCCACCTGCATCTCACCTTCCCTCCCCCGTAATCCCCCCATTACTGTGCCCCACCTGCATCTCACCTTCCCTTCCCCGTTATCCCCCCATTACTGTGCCCCACCTGCATCTGACCTTTCCTTCCCCAGTAATCGCCCCCTTACTGTGCTCGACCTACATCTGACCTTCCCTTCGCCAGTAATCGCCCCCTTACTGTGCACGACCTGCATCTGACCTTCCCTTCCCCGTAATCGCCCCCTTACTGTTCTAGACCTGCATCTGACCTTCCCTTTTCCCCGTAATCGCTCCCTTACTGTGCCCCACCTGCATCTGACCTTCCCTTCCCCAGTAATCACTCCCTTACTGTGCCCCATCTGCATCTGACCTTCCCTTCCCCGTAATCACTCCCTTACTGTGCCCCACCTGCATCTGACCTTCCCTTCCCCAGTAATCGCCCCCTTATTGTGCCCCACCTGCATCTGACCTTCCCTTCTCCGTAATCGCCCCCTTACTGTGCGCCACCTGCATCTGACCTCCCCTCCCCCGTAATCACTCTCTTACTGTGCCCCACCTGCATCTGATCTTCCTGCCCCCTTACTGTGCCCCACCTGCATCTGACTTTCCCTTCCCCGTAATCGCCCCCTTACTGTGCTCCACCTGCATCTGACCTTCCCTTCCCCGTAATCGCCCCCTTACTGTGCCCCACCTGCATCTGACCTCCCCTCCCCCGTAATCACTCTTACTGTGCCCCACCTGCATCTGATCTTCCTGCCCCCTTACTGTGCCCCACCTGCATCTGACTTTCCCTCCCCAGTAATCGCCCCCTTACTGTGCCCGACCTGCATCTGACCTTCCCTTCTCCGTAATCGCCCCCTTTCTGTGCCCCACCTGCATCTGACCTCCCCTCCCCCGTAATCACTCTCTTACTGTGCCCCACCTGCATCTGATCTTCCTGTCCCCTTACTGTGCTCCACCTGCATCTGACCTTCCCTTCCCCGTAATCGCCCCCTTGCTGTGCTCCACCTGCATCTGACCGTCCCTTCCCCAGTAATCGTCCCTTTACTGTGCCCCACCTGCATCTGACCTTCCCTTCCCCGTAATCACTCTCTTACTGTGCCCCACCTGCATCTGATCTTCCTGCCCCCTTACTGTGCTCCACCTGCATCTGACCTTCCCTTCCCCGTAATCGCCCCCTTGCTGTGCTCCACCTGCATCTGACCGTCCCTTCCCCAGTAATCGTCCCTTTACTGTGCCCCACCTGCATCTGACCTTCCCTTCCCCGTAATCACTGTCTTACTGTGCCCCACCTGCATCTGATCTTCCTGCCCCCTTACTGTGCTCCACCTGCATCTGACCTTCCCTTCCCCGTAATCGCCCCCTTACTGTGCTCCACCTGCATCTGACCTTCCCTTCCCCGTAATCGCCCCCCTTACCGTGCTCCACCTGCATCTGACCTTCCCTTCCCTGTAATCGCCCCCTTACTGTGCCCCACCTGCATCTGACCTTCCCTTCCCCGTAATCGCCCCCCTTACTGTGCTCCACCTGCATCTGACCTTCCCTTCCCTGTAATCGCCCCCTTACTGTGCCCCACCTGCATCTGACCTTCCCTTCCCCATAATCGCCCTCTTACCATGCCCCACCTGCATCTGACCGTCCCTTCCTCAGTAATCGTCCCTTTACTGTGCCCCACCTGCATCTGACCTTCCCTTCCCCGTAATCACTCTCTTACTGTGCCCCACCTGCATCTGATCTTCCTGCCCCCTTACTGTGCTCCACCTGCATCTGACCTTCCCTTCCCCGTAATCGCCCCCTTACTGTGCTCCACCTGCATCTGACCGTCCCTTCCCCAGTAATCGTCCCTTTACTGTGCCCCACCTGCATCTGACCTTCCCTTCCCCTTTTTCGCCCCTTTACTGTGCTCCACCTGCATCTGACCTTCCCTTTTTCGGAACTGCCCCCTTACTGTGCTCCACCTGCCTCTGACCTTCCCTTCCCTGTAATCGCCCCCTTACTGTGCCCCACCTGCATCTGACCTTCCCTCCCTGTAATCGCCCCCTTACTGTGCCCCACCTGCATCTGACCTTCCCTTCCCCGTAATCGCCCCCTTACTGTTCTCCACCTGCATCTGACCTTCCCTTCCCCGTAATCGCTCCCTTACTGTGCCCCACCTGCATCTGATCTTCCTGCCCCCTTACTGTGCCCCACCTGCATCTGACCTTCCCTTCCCCGTAATCGCCCCCCTTACTGTGCTCCACCTGCATCTGACCTTCCCTTCCCCATAATCGCCCCCCTTACTGTGCTCCACCTGCATCTGACCTTCCCTTCCCTGTAATCGCCCCCTTACTGTGCCCCACCTGCATCTGACCTTCCCTTCCCCGTAATCGCCCCCCTTACTGTGATCCACCTGCATCTGACCTTCCCTTCCCTGTAATCGCCCCCTTACTGTGCCCCACCTGCATCTGACCTTCCCTTCCCCATAATCGCCCCCTTACCATGCCCCACCTGCATCTGACCTTCCCTTCCCCAGTAATCGTCCCTTTACTGTGCCCCACCTGCATCTGACCTTCCCTTCCCCGTAATCACTCTCTTACTGTGCCCCACCTGCATCTGATCTTCCTGCCCCCTTACTGTGCTCCACCTGCATCTGACCTTCCCTTCCCCGTAATCGCCCCCTTGCTGTGCTCCACCTGCATCTGATCGTCCCTTCCCCAGTAATCGTCCCTTTACTGTGCCCCACCTGCATCTGACCTTCCCTTCCCCGTAATCACTCTCTTACTGTGCCCCACCTGCATCTGATCTTCCTGCCCCCTTACTGTGCTCCACCTGCATCTGACCTTCCCTTCCCCGTAATCGCCCCCTTACTGTGCTCCACCTGCATCTGACCTTCCCTCCCCCGTAATCGCCCCCTTACTGTGCCCCACCTGCATCTGACCTTCCCTCCCCCGTAATCTCCCCCTTACTGTGCCCCACCTGCATCTCACCTTCCCTCCCCCGTATTCCCCACATCACTGTGCCCCACCTGCATCTCACCTTCCCTTCCCCGTAATCCCCCCATTACTGTGCCCCACCTGCATCTGACCTTTCCTTCCCCAGTAATCGCCCCCTTACTGTGCCCGACCTGCATCTGACCTTCCCTTCCCCAGTAATCGCCCCCTTACTGTGCACGACCTGCATCTGACCTTCCCTTCCCCGTAATCGCCCCCTTACTGTTCTAGACCTGCATCTGACCTTCCCTTCCCCGTAATCGCTCCCTTACTGTGCCCCACCTGCATCTGACCTTCCCTTCCCCAGTAATCACTCCCTTACTGTGCCCCATCTGCATCTGACCTTCCCTTCCCCGTAATCACTCTCTTACTGTGCCCCACCTGCATCTGATCTTCCTGCCCCCTTACTGTGCTCCACCTGCATCAGACCTTCCCTTCCCCGTAATCGCCCCCTTACTGTGCTCCACCTGCATCTGACCTTCCCTCCCCCGTAATCGCCCCCTTACTGTGCCCCACCTGCATCTGACCTTCCCTCCCCCGTAATCGCCCCCTTACTGTGCCCCACCTGCATCTCACCTTCCCTCCCCCGTAATCCCCCCATTACTGTGCCCCACCTGCATCTCACCTTCCCTTCCCCGTTATCCCCCCATTACTGTGCCCCACCTGCATCTGACCTTTCCTTCCCCAGTAATCGCCCCCTTACTGTGCTCGACCTACATCTGACCTTCCCTTCGCCAGTAATCGCCCCCTTACTGTGCACGACCTGCATCTGACCTTCCCTTCCCCGTAATCGCCCCCTTACTGTTCTAGACCTGCATCTGACCTTCCCTTTTCCCCGTAATCGCTCCCTTACTGTGCCCCACCTGCATCTGACCTTCCCTTCCCCAGTAATCACTCCCTTACTGTGCCCCATCTGCATCTGACCTTCCCTTCCCCGTAATCACTCCCTTACTGTGCCCCACCTGCATCTGACCTTCCCTTCCCCAGTAATCGCCCCCTTATTGTGCCCCACCTGCATCTGACCTTCCCTTCTCCGTAATCGCCCCCTTACTGTGCGCCACCTGCATCTGACCTCCCCTCCCCCGTAATCACTCTCTTACTGTGCCCCACCTGCATCTGATCTTCCTGCCCCCTTACTGTGCCCCACCTGCATCTGACTTTCCCTTCCCCGTAATCGCCCCCTTACTGTGCTCCACCTGCATCTGACCTTCCCTTCCCCGTAATCGCCCCCTTACTGTGCCCCACCTGCATCTGACCTCCCCTCCCCCGTAATCACTCTTACTGTGCCCCACCTGCATCTGATCTTCCTGCCCCCTTACTGTGCCCCACCTGCATCTGACTTTCCCTCCCCAGTAATCGCCCCCTTACTGTGCCCGACCTGCATCTGACCTTCCCTTCTCCGTAATCGCCCCCTTTCTGTGCCCCACCTGCATCTGACCTCCCCTCCCCCGTAATCACTCTCTTACTGTGCCCCACCTGCATCTGATCTTCCTGCCCCCTTACTGTGCCCCACCTGCATCTGACTTTCAATCCCCAGTAATCGCCCCCTTACTGTGCCCGACCTGCATCTGACCTTCCCTTCTCCGTAATCGCCCCCTTACTGTGCCCCACCTGCATCTGACCTCCCCTCCCCCGTAATCACTCTCTTACTGTGCCCCACCTGCATCTGATCTTCCTGCCCCCTTACTGTGCCCCACCTGCATCTGACTTTCCCTCCCCAGTAATCGCCCCCTTACTGTGCCCGACCTGCATCTGACCTTCCCTCCCCAGTAATCCCCCCCTTACTGTGCCCGACCTGCATCTGACCTGTGGTAATAGTCCCTTTTAGTCGGCTTGCCCACTGTCTGGATTCTGTGTGTTCGGGATGCAGGGTGAGGTATTGTGACCGGCGGTCACATAACTACATCCCGTTCAGGTGCCGCACTACCTCGTTGTTATTAGTAGGAGTTTATATTATACGTGGACGGTATTATTTGTGCATTAATGAAGGAAAACTCCACAGAGGAACATGAAGGGGAACACAATCTCTGACGGGATATTTTAACACCTGAGGAAAGAAGTTGGATAACTGCATATTTAGGGTGTTGCGATGTGTTTTCCAGGGTTCCGTCACTGTTATTCTAATCTCGCTTTATGCAATATGCAGATGTATTCGCGGAAACACATTTTCAATCAGACACCTCCGAGTGCCGCGCTGCCCTGGGTTCCGTCTTGTGATTCTTCTTTCTATTTTTACTGTTAAAAAGACGAGTTTTCCGATTGGATAAACTATATGAAGACTGATCAAAGTACTGGAATTGTGTGGCCGGGAGGGGGCTAGGCCTGAAGCGTCGGTATGAATTACATTTCATTAAATTACACTCATCGGGGATGGCTAAAAATAAGAAATCTATGAGGGAAATATTGTACAAGGCAGCACTAAAGGGAGAGCGTAATATCTTCTGAGAGAATTTCCCGCCGGACATGGATATAGATAGTGCTCAGATTAATCTTTAATAGAGGGAACGCTAACCACGAGGGATTTATCTACGCATCTAATAATCGCTGCACCACCAAGAATAGCTGCTGCTCTGCAGGGAAAGATGGATCCCTGGGAAATAAACAGCTTTCAGAAATCTGCGTGCGGGTGGATAATTGGGCTGCTGGGAAGCAGGACGGGGATGCAAGATTTCCCTTCCTATCTGATACAGAGTACAACTTACAGGCTTCCCAAAACGGATCTATAATGTCTTCATAAAACCTCTCCTTAAACGCGTTTTAGTAATGTGGGGTTATATGCCCAGTCTGGCAATTATTTGCTATTTACACTGAAATATAACAAAATTGTCATTTACACCATTTAGTGACCTAAATGGTAGATGACAAAGAAAGTGTCAGATGAACAAGCATGTAGGTAAGTAGAATCAAGGACGCAACTTACCTTTTCACCCTTTGGACCTGAATCTCCCTTTAATCCTGGCAGACCCGGTGGACCCTGTAACAATGGTGGAAACGTTAATACAGAACTATTAATGTGTCGGAGCTAGTTTATCAGAGGCCGCAGTAACTGGAGATCATTCTACGTCCGTAGCGATGTGACATTAAAATCAGTAAAGGAACCATCGCAGCCGTACGTGAACCTACACACAGCTCAGGGGAGAGTCTGTTAGTCATTGGGCAGCATGGATGGTGTAGTGGTTAGTATTACTGCCTCACAGCACTGAGGTCATGGGTTCGTGTCTAACCATGGCCCTAACTGTGTGGAGTTTGTATATTCTCCCCGTACTTGCGTGGGTTTCCTCCGGGTACTCCAGTTTCCTCCCACAATCCAAAAATATACAGGTAGGTTAATTGGCTTCCATCAAAAACTAACCCTAGCGTGAATGTGTGTGCGTGTACATGTAGGGAAAATAGATTGTAAGCTCTACTGGGGCAGGGACCGATGTGAATGACCAAATATTTTCTGTAAAGCGCTGCGGAATATGTGTGCGCTATATAAATAACTGCTAATAAATAAAATAAATTGTTGCATTGGTGTATTTACTCGTGTGCTGCCATATGGTCGGAGTGGGTAAGGGCTGCGCTTTACACCATCTCCCAAATATAAAACATGTAGATAACAAAGGTGCAGTATTGGGAAATTAGAGTCCTCTGCCCGGGGATCTACTGCACTAATGTCTTCTTATAGCAGCCAGTGAGCCATTCCGGTCCTCCCCTGAGGATCCCTGTAGCCTACATGGAGGCTACCACCACATGGTCTGCCAGCAAGGAATAAGACTGTCCTGGCTTTGTGTACAGGGCATGAGGGCAGAGATATACACTGGGCACACTCCTATACGCAGAGCTGGCAGATATACACAAGTGTGCTCACGCAGGACATAATTTACCATAACCAGTAACTGTACTACCCCAGAATGCCCCCCATATTGCTCTCATATTGGTGGCTGATACTTTTTTTTTGACTTGCAGTAGGCACCCACACTACCCACTTCAGCATCACCAAGTGTTATTTGGCTACCTTATGTAGCACCTCTAATACAGTCAGGTCATTGGGCAGGGTCATCCTTTGATCAAAGTACTGTACAGTACTGTGTATGCGTCAGAGCTTCATGCATAAATGATAACAATGCTGTTAATGCTAGTGAGCAGAATGAGATGATGGTGCTTACCATTGGACCAGGCGGGCCATCAGGACCAGTTGAACCTGGCAGACCTTGCTCTCCCTAAAATAAATGAAAATGGTATCCTCAGGCATGTATTACATTGACATCCTTAACCCTCATCCTTACAGGTCTTCCACGGTCATACTCACCACAGGTCCAGGGATTCCTCTTAGACCTTCAGGACCTGGTTTCCCAGGAGATCCTTGAGGACCAACAGGACCAGTCTTTCCAGGAGGACCTTCTAAGCCAGTTTCACCCTTTGTTCAGAATAGATGAGGTTGTTAAGGAATGCTAAATGCTCGGAGTCACAAGTCACAAAAGGAACATGACCCACCTTTCCACCTTTCTCTCCTTGTCGTCCTTCTGGACCTGCTGGACCTGGAGGACCCTATGAAAAAAGGCCAAACCATTCAGCAACACTAAACGAAATACAGTCAACAATACGCGAGGCAAACATTCTGGAGCTTTGTTTTTGCATGTGGAAGTTTGGTCAGCATTTAAGTGTCAGATATTGCTACTCACCCTCTTCCCCGGTGGTCCAGATGGGCCAGGCTCTCCTGTAGGTCCTGGAGATCCCTGGAAATCAAAAAGCAAAGTATGTTTTTGCCAACTGTGATATAATATTATGACAAATAAGATAATGCAATTGATACTCACTGTCTGACCAGCTTCACCATCGTCACCCTTATCACCAGGAGGCCCATCCTGACCCTGAAGTATAAAAAATTAAATATTTAACAACAGATCTCATCTCATACATGTAGGCCATAATCTTTGTCTTTAGTTCACTAGACCTGTGATATTGATGTTCATAATGAAACAAATATCTGATATATGCAGTGTTTTAAGACTTGGCTGATGAATTTAGGTGTCTGGACCTGTGGAAATAACTTACAGATGGACCAGGTTCTCCAGGAGGACCAGGATCCCCGGGAAATCCAACTGGACCCTGGAAACAAAGAAATATGTTACAAAGAAACGGGAGAGATGATCCATAGATCTCAATCTTTATTACAGCCTAATATGGCACAGATATTGGGAAATACTTACGGGGCTACCTTTTGGACCATCGTCACCAGGTGGACCTTTTGGACCAGGTGGTCCAGCTGACCCTTGAAGACCTGCTTCGCCCTTTTCACCTCTTTCACCCTTAGGGCCCTATACAATAAAGAAAAGCGAAATGTTACTGACGAAACAAGTTACAGAATCCTACATATGAAACTCCAAAATGAGCTTCAATATTTTTGAAGTTTCTAAGAAAGTAACCGCATTGATTACTTCATATGGACAAACACAGCACGGGCTGGTGGACGGGGGCCTTGTTTTATCAGGATAAAGGCCGAGACATGACGTGTCTACTAGAAGATACATCTCTTCTATACTTACAGGTGGTCCAAGCTCTCCGGGAAGACCAGGCTCGCCAGCCTCTCCGGGATCACCCTGTTGACATGAGAGGAAAATCAAAGGTTAGAGAGAAACCCTTCTGTCCATACCTTCCAATGTAATAATTTACTATGAAGGACACTTGCCTTCTCTCCAACAGCACCGGGATTGCCAATTCCTCCAGGAGGACCTTGTGGACCATCAGCTCCTGGGGGACCATTGGGACCTCTTGGGCCGGGTGGACCAGGGGGACCCTGACAAATTGATGAAACATTGTTGAAAATAACAGAAAAAGGAAAAAGCAAAAACTAAACATTGTACCATATGGCACACCATGTGCTCTGCCCTATGTGGCCAATGTTACAGACAGGACTGATAAGGAAACCTCTACCAGAGATGTATATAATAAAAAACGAGTTACAATGACGATAGCTGCAGATTATCTCAGCTTTTTATATAAAGTACATTCAGACTTATTTTGGAATATTCCACAATTTTTTCATATAGAAGATGTGAACCATTTAATTAGGTATTCCTGTGTACCCTATCTATCTATCTATCATTGTGTGTATTACCAGGGCCAAAACTAGGATTTTCGTCACCCGGGGCAAGGCAGTAATTTTGCGCGATCCCAGGTACTGGCGCTCACCCGCACAGCGTCGGAGCCAGCTGCGAGCAGACAGGTGGGTCAGATACATTGCCCTGGGAGCTGTCTGCTGTCTCACTGGAGCAGCACAGCACTGCCGGTTAAAATAAAACCTGCTCCTCTGTAACTCCTTGGTGTCCCCTGAAAATCCTGCACCCGGGGGGCGCATGCCCCCTTAGCCCCCCCCCCTAGTTACGGCCCTGGTATTACTGCTAGTGTAGGGCAAGTGCTATATTATTATACATAACAGTTAAATTCCTGTATAACCAAATATCAGAATTCTTATTGTCTTTCTTTATAGCGCAGTAATGTTTGCACTGTGGAGCTATGTAATAAGACGTGACGTGCCAGTACATGTGGGAGCCGGGTGACGTGTTGTATGTACTGTTACACCTCACGTGTCGACTCCAGACACGGAAGACAAGAACTCACCATCTGTCCGACATCTCCAGTCTCTCCCTTTTCTCCAGGTGGCCCAGGCATACCCTATGGAAGACACAGATATAAACAATGGTACATATAGCAACTGAAATTAATATACAGATGTAACCATGCTAATTAGCACCCGCGATAAGTGATACCTTAGTTCCTAGGACCATGCACAGCGGCACTCATAGGATTATTGAATTGTGCAGTATCATTTCCAGAGGTATATGGCGTTTTATTGGATATATATATCACCTTATCCAAAAGGTCAACATTTATGGGGACTAGCTCCCTTTGCTCAGGACCAATCTATCACACAACTATATGTATCTGTCAGACGGAACTGAAATATGGATAATGGTCTCGCTAACGAGATCAGTAACATAATCTACAAATCTATAATCTACAAGAGGGCCATTCATAAATCCTGGTACACTGGAACCTATGGGTTACACGCTCATTACTTCCTGTTTTCATACCCTCTCCCCCCACCGACACACACACACACACACACACACACACACACACACACGCGCGCGCCCAACTACTGTGATAGTAGAGTGACAACTTGGTACTTAGCTACTCAGAGGGCCATTCTGTATAGATGGGCAGCTGCGGCAGACGGTAACATGCGTGGATGGGATTCTGGGTAAGGCCGTAAGATGGATTCTGGGGCGAGTGGTAAGATGTGTGGATGGGATTCTGGGGCAGATGGTAAGATGTGTGGATGGGATTCTGGGAAAGGCCGTAAGATGGATTCTGGGGCAAGTGATAAGATGTGTGGATGGGATTCTGGGGAAGGCCGTAAGATGGATTCTGGGGCAGACGGTAAGATGTGCGGATGGGATTCTGGGAAAGGCCGTAAGATGCGTGGATGAGATTGGTAAGATGCGTGTATGAGCAGCTGGGGCAGGAGGTAAGAATTGTGGATCGGCAGCTGAGGCAGGCATTAAGATGTGTGGATGGGATTCTGGGGAAGGCCGTAAAATGGATTCTGGGGCAAGTGATAAGATGTGTGGATGGGATTCTGGGGCAGGCCATAAGATGCGTGGATGAGATCGGTAAGATGCGTGTATGGGCAGTTGGGACAGGAGGTAAGATGTGTGGATGGGATTCTGGGGAAGGCCGTAAGATGGATTCTGGGGCAAGTGGTAAGATATGTGGATGGGATGCTGGGGCAGGCAGTAAGATGCGTGGATAGACTTCTGGGGCAGGGGGTATGATACACTGATGGGAAGCTGGGGCAGGGGGTGAGACGCGCGGATGGGAAGCAGGGGCAGGAGGTGAGATGCACGGATGGGATGCTGGGGCAGGAGGTGAGACACACGGATGGGAAGCTGGGGAAGGAGGTGAGACACACGGATGGGATGCCGGGGCAGGAGGCGAGACAGACGGATGGAAAGCTGGGGCAGGAGTTGAGCCGCGTGGATGGGAAGCCGGGGCAGGAGGTGAGACACACGGAGGTGAGACGCACGGATGGGAAGCCGGGTAAGGAGGTGAGACACACGGAGGTGAGACGCACGGATGGGATGCCGGGGCAGGAGGTGAGACACACCCATGGGATGCTGGGGCAGGAGGTGAGACACACGGATGGGATGCCGGGGCAGAAGGTGAGACACACGGATGGGAAGCCGGGGCAGGAGGTGAGACACACGGATGGGATGCCGGGGCAAAAGGTGAGACACACGGATGGGATGCCGGGGCAGGAGGTGAGACACACGGATGGGATGCCGGGGCAGGAGGTGAGACACACGGATGGGATGCCGGGGCAGAAGGTGAGACACACGGATGGGATGCCGGGGCAGAAGGTGAGACACACGGATGGGATGCCGGGGCAGGAGGTGAGACACACGGATGGGAAGCCGGGGCAGGAGGTGAGACACACGGATGGGATGCCGGGGCAAAAGGTGAGACACACGGATGGGATGCCGGGGCAGGAGGTGAGACACACGGATGGGATGCCGGGGCAGGAGGTGAGACACACGGATGGGATGCCGGGGCAGAAGGTGAGACACACGGATGGGATGCAGGGGCAGGAGGTGAGACACACGGATGGGATGCCGGGGCAGGAGGTGAGACACACGGATGGGATGCCGGGGCAGGAGGTGAGACACACGGATGGGATGCCGGGGCAGGAGGTGAGACACACGGATGGGATGCCGGGGCAGGAGGTGAGACACACGGATGGGATGCCGGGGCAGAAGGTGAGACACACGGATGGGATGCCGGGGCAGAAGGTGAGACACACGGATGGGATGCCGGGGCAGGAGGTGAGACACACGGATGGGATGCCGGGGCAGGAGGTGAGACACACGGATGGGATGCCGGGGCAGAAGGTGAGACACACGGATGGGATGCCGGGGCAGGAGGTGAGACACACGGATGGGATGCCGGGGCAGGAGGTGAGACACACGGATGGGATGCCGGGGCAGGAGGTGAGACACACGGATGGGATGCCGGGGCAGGAGGTGAGACACACGGATGGGATGCCGGGGCAGAAGGTGAGACACACGGATGGGATGCCGGGGCAGGAGGTGAGACACACGGATGGGATGCCGGGGCAGGAGGTGAGACACACGGATGGGATGCCGGGGCAGGAGGTGAGACACACGGATGGGATGCAGGGGCAGGAGGTGAGACACACGGATGGGATGCCGGGGCAGAAGGTGAGACACACGAATGGGATGCAGGGGCAGGAGGTGAGACACACGGATGGGATGCCGGGGCAGGAGGTGAGACACACGGATGGGATGCCGGGGCAGGAGGTGAGACACACGGATGGGATGCAGGGGCAGAAGGTGAGACACACGAATGGGATGCAGGGGCAGGAGGTGAGACACACGGATGGGATGCAGGGGCAGGAGGTGAGACACACGGATGGGATGCCGGGGCAGGAGGTGAGACACACGGATGGGATGCCGGGGCAGGAGGTGAGACACACGGATGGGATGCCGGGGCAGAAGGTGAGACACACGAATGGGATGCAGGGGCAGGAGGTGAGACACACGGATGGGATGCAGGGGCAGGAGGTGAGACACACGAATGGGATGCAGGGGCAGGAGGTGAGACACACGGATGGGATGCCGGGGCAGGAGGTGAGACACACGGATGGGATGCCGGGGCAGAAGGTGAGACACACGAATGGGATGCAGGGGCAGGAGGTGAGACACACGGATGGGATGCAGGGGCAGGAGGTGAGACACACGGATGGGATGCCGGGGCAGGAGGTGAGACACACGGATGGGATGCCGGGGCAGAAGGTGAGACACACGAATGGGATGCAGGGGCAGGAGGTGAGACACACGGATGGGATGCAGGGGCAGGAGGTGAGACACACGGATGGGATGCAGGGGCAGGAGGTGAGACACACGGATGGGATGCCGGGGCAGAAGGTGAGACACACGAATGGGATGCAGGGGCAGGAGGTGAGACACACGGATGGGATGCAGGGGCAGGAGGTGAGACACACGAATGGGATGCAGGGGCAGGAGGTGAGACACACGGATGGGATGCCGGGGCAGAAGGTGAGACACACGAATGGGATGCAGGGGCAGGAGGTGAGACACACGGATGGGATGCAGGGGCAGGAGGTGAGACACACGGATGGGATGCCGGGGCAGGAGGTGAGACACACGGATGGGATGCCGGGGCAGGAGAAGAGACACACGGATGGGATGCCGGGGCAGGAGGTGAGACACACCCATGGAATGCCGGGGCAGGAGGTGAGACACACGGATGGGATGCCGGGGCAGAAGGTGAGACACACGAATGGGATGCCGGGGCAGGAGGTGAGACACACGGATGGGATGCCGGGGCAGAAGGTGAGACACACGGATGGGATACTGGGGCAGGAGGTGAGACACACGGATGGGATGCCGGGGCAAGAGGTAATATATACAGTATGAACAGGAGGAAGCTGGGGTAAGAAATTAGGATTTTGCTAGGGGACAAATGGCGACATGAACAATACACGGAAGATTTTGTTTTTCTCCCTCGTTATTTGCAGTCACCAATGGAAACATCAGTATTTTGGTTCCTCTAATTATCGCTCATAAAACAACGGTTGATTTGCAGATCCCTCAGTAAGCTGTAATGTGAATATACGAGGGACCCGCCTACACTGCCCGGTGATAAAATGTCATTCATTCTCTCAAGTGCTTCTAGTAATTACCTGTAATCCAACTGGACCTGGCGGGCCGGGGAAACCTCTAGGACCCTCGTCACCTTTCTGCCCAAAGAGTCCCTGCTGCCCCCTCGGTCCTGGTTCTCCGTCAGCTCCCTGTGATGAGACAGAAGTCGCAGAATGAGTTACCGGATCACTTGGAAACAGCGATGTCAGAGTACAAGCGGCTCAGGATGTACTCACCGATGGACCAGGCTGGCCAATTGGGCCCTGGGGACCTGATGGCCCGGGCGGTCCCTGCAGGAAGAGAAATATCCGTAAGGGAGCGGTTATAGGACGCTGCAAATGAATACCAACCTGGAAACACACTGTACCTGTTCCCCCTTGTCACCTCGGTTTCCCTTCTGTCCTGGCTCCCCGATTTCACCCTGTGTGATGGAAAGTAAAGTTATCTGCCAGCGTTCCGCCATATGTAGGGTAAAGGGAGCAGTAACAGAGCATAGGCCAAGCACTCTCACACGACTGACTGACTGTCGCTCCACTTACCTTATCCCCATCTTCACCCGGTGGCCCAACTGGTCCAGCAGGGCCTGGGAGACCAACAGGACCTTGGATGCCATCACGCCCGGCAGGCCCCTGAGGACCCTTTTCTCCCTGTAGTTACGAGAGACAAATGTAAAAGAGGAGAACAATACAAGAGAGAGAGCATCACAGATTCGTGCATTTGGTTGTGGACCGGGAGACGGCGCTTTGCTGGAGCCTGACTGCACATGATCAAACCATATGCAGGATAAATATACAGTAATAGGCCCTACACACTTTTCACTTAAAGATACGAACGATCTCCTTCATTAATGGACGAGATATCGTTCATATCTTTCAGTGTGTGTGCAACAACGATGAACGAAGCGCGGGGGTCATCGATGGTACCAGTTCGTTTATGCCTGCAAGCCAATATGGACAATCTCATCCATATTAGCATGCAGTGCTATGGAGCCGGGAGACGGGGGCAGTGAAGAAACTTCACTCGCCCCGTCACCTCCCCCAGCCGCCGGGTCGCCCGCCGGCTCCTCGGCGGCCAAGCACTAGTTGTGTAGGGCCCATTACACAGGTAGGAGAACTAACGGTTACACCATTCTCCGTTAGCATCTGGTAATAAGTTACACATCTGTGGGCCAACACATCCTTAACGTAACACAGGACAAGCACTAAACCTGGACCCACACAGCCCAATATCGCTACATGTACAGGTGTGAATATGATTTGGGACATCTGGTAACTGGCAGGGGTCACTGCACCAGCGGACAGGGATACCTGCAACTCCTTCCAATGTCATTGCTGTAATCCGCTTATGCTGGGTGTTTAGTCGCCGTAACCGCCATTCTCTGATTTAAGTGCCGGCCGCGATGCTGTTTGCACATGTGCTAATGCAGAAAACAGCATCACGGCACTAGCTAATTTGGATTTCAGGTCACAGGTCAGGACGGGTGTGAGCAGAAATCCTCTAGTCTGGCTTAACAGAGCAGTCACTTGGGACCTCCTTCTGGCGCTATTCATATTGCGCTGCATTGAATCCCCCCCACGGAGCCTGAGGTAGGTAGGGCATTACAATTGAGATTGTCACTTTGCAGGACCCTTGTCCTGGAGCGTTGGCGCGGACAGATCAGCACAGCAGAGTGAGCTCGGAATATGCAGTGAATCTTTGCAGTGACGGGAGCAGGAGACTAGCGATTCGTTAGCAGATTATAAGAATGCAGATGAGTTAACAATTGTATTTCCATTGCAATTAGCGCTCCTAAGAGTTGTAGCAATAATTGACAATTTGCTGGGGTTAGTAGAATGGCAGGGTACAGTAGTATTATTGTTATTATTATTATCCTTTATTTATATGGCGCCACAAGGGTTCCGCAGCGCCCAATTACAGAATACATAAACAAATAATCAAACAGGAAAACAGCAACTTACAGTTGATGACAATATAGGACAAGTACAGGGTAAATAAACATAGTTACATCAGCAGATGACACTGGAATAAGTATCAGGTGGCAGAAGACTGCTAGGGGCAGAACCCACGTGGCAACCGTGCTACAAACATTCTGGTCTCTGCAACGATATGACTTGGATGAATCGTCGTGATCTGTCCATCAGCAGCATTGCAGTTACTCCCAATAATACAGAGAAATAAGATGCGTTCCTGCATCTCAGTATTGTGTAATGCGGAGACTCGCTTTCCGCTGTACCCATAAATAACAATAGCGCTGGACTAGCTAAATTAAAAAACTGTTTGAATGAGCTGAGTCCGCTACCAGCCATTAGCACAAATGAAATAAAGAGCCTTTTAGCGGCCGAGCATTGTGCTATTGTTTAAGCTATGAACAGTGAGTTGCTGAATATCTCGCTACGTTATGAATCCTTGGAGCCGGCGGTAAATGCCTATAAATAAAATAAATAGTGCTTTTCATCTGCCGGGGAGTGTGGTCCGCAATGCTTCCCTCGGCAAGAGCCCCTTATGAAGCGGTGTTCCTGGGTCTGCCATCTTCTAATATGGCAACGTAAGCGAAAATTCAGTGATGAAAAAAGCACCATTAATAACCAGAATCAATCAACATTAATGTCCCAATTCAATTGAAATTCAATGCTGCTTTCAGGCCTGTCCCGGCGGGATGCGGCGCATGTAGCGTTTCAGATATTTGTGTCAGAAGTGTTTGATTTTCCATAACACAATAATCAGCGATTGTTGTCGGCACCGAGACTCACGCCTGCTATGTAAAGCCTGATTTACTTGTTATCCGTTTCTGAACGAGGTGACGGGCATTAGGGAATAAGCCCCGCTCCTGTTAGTCACATGACGTTCCATATTATCCGGGATCTGTAACTTTATATCCTGATACCAGACATCAGATAGGAGATGTGTATAAACCCCAGATTAGCTCGCTGCCAGCCTCTTTCATGTACTGTCTAAATGTGATGTTCTATCAATGCTGCCCCGCGCTCCTATAGTACATACCACTGTTGTAAAGGTGTACGGGCCATGTCCTTTGCCCCCCGTGCCACTATTACCACCGGTCTATCAGTGCCACCTTGATCTCTCCTATGCTCTCTACATGCCACCAGTGTACCAGTGCCACCCTGCCCTCTCCTATGCCCCCTACATGTCACTGGTCTATCAGTGCCACCCTGCCCTCTCCTATGCCCCCTACATGTCACTGGTCTATCAGTGCCACCCTGCCTTCTCCTATGCCCCCTACATGTCACTGGTCTATCAGTGCCACCCTGCCCTCTCCTATGCCCCCTACATGTTACTGGTCTATAAGTGTACCAGACTGAGCTCTCTTATGCCTCCTACATGACACTGGTCTATCAGTGCCACCCTGCCCTCTCCTATGCCCCCTACATGTCACTGGTCTATAAGTGTACCAGACTGAGCTCTCTTATGCCTCCTACATGTCACTGGTCTATCAGTGCCACCCTGCCCTCTCCTATGCCCCCTATATACCACTGATGTATTGGCCTGAGATCTCTTATGCCTCCTACATGCCACAGGAGTACCAGTGCAGTATTTTATGCCCACTACATGTCACCGGTGTACCAGTGCCCCCATGCAGTCTCCTATGCCCCCTACATACCAGTGATGTAGCGGCCTGAGCTCTCTTATGCCCCCTACATGCCACCAGTGTACCAGACTGAGCTCTCTTATGCCCCCTACATGCCACCAGTGTACCAGACTGAGCTCTCTTATGCCCCCTACATGTCACTGGTGTACCAATGATGCTCTGCCCTCTCCTATGCCCCCTACATACCACTTATGTACCAGCCTGAGCTCTCTTATGCCCCCTACATGTCACTGGTGTACCAATAACAGTCTGCCCTCTCCTATGCCCCCCTACATACCACTGATGTATTGGCCTGAGATCTCTTATGCCCCCTACATGCCATCAGTGTACCAGACTGAGCTCTCTTATGCCCCCTACATGTCCCTGGTGTACCAATGACGCTCTGCCCTCTCCTATGCCCCCCTACATACCACTTATGTACCGGCCTGAGCTCTCTTATGCCCCCTACATGTCACTGGTGTACCAATGACGCTCTGCCCTCTCCTATGCCCCCTACATGCCACTGGTGTAGGGGGCTACACCGGTGCCCCCTACATGTTACTGGTCTATCAGTGCCACGTTGCCCTCTCCTATGCTCCCTCCATGCCACCGGTGTACCAATCCCATCCTGCACTCTCCTATGCCCCCTACATATCACCGATGTACCAGTACTGAACTGAATACACATGCCTCCTACATGCCACCAGTGTACCAATGCCACCCTACACTCTCCTATGCCCCCTGCATACCACCTATGTACCTGCATCATTCTTTGCTCTCCTATGCCCCTAGATTCTGACGCATGCTGTCCTGTGCCTCTCCATACTGATGGTATACTAGCGCTGCCCTGTACTCTCCTATGCCCCTACATGCTGCCCTGTATTACCCATGCCATTATACAAAGCCTTGTAAGCTATACAATAAGGGCACACATAGTTCTCTGGTGACCATGGTTACCACAGACTCCTACAGAACACGGTATCTACTGACCCCCGTCATCCTCCAACAGATCTACTAGTGTCACAGGGAGTGCCACATAATCACGAAACACAGACTCCGCTCAAAGGCATTTCTCCTGGACATTTATCTGCAGAATTTCTAGATAAAAGTCCAGACATTACTATTGTAGCTTCAATGAGATGTCTCTCTCTCTGCCAGAGAGTCCCCTTTTATCCCATCTGTCACAGCCTTCCAGTAGCACTGAGCCTCGTCCAGGAACAATCTTCTTGGATAAAGAGAGTTTCCTTTTTGGTTTTCTCCAGCTGCATTTAGTATTTTTCCTCAGCTGGCTGCAAACGTTGGGATATCGGCAGCAGAAATAGCCAAATGTCTAGACGTCTGGTCCACACTGCTGCAAACGTTGGGATATCGGCAGCAGAAATAGCCAAATGTCTAGATGTCTGGGCCACACTGCCCACCGCAAACTATTGTAAATGAAGCCAAAGGCCAACTGCCCAAACGGAGCCCTATGGGTTACAAGTGATTGACAGTGACGGCAAACATCACGATCAATGAGCAATGACATTAGTCAATGCAGAAGGGACCACCGAGTCCTTGGTCCCCCTTACCCTGTGGCTATGTTACTCTGAGTGTGTGGATGGATGGCCACCAGTAGCAGCTTTTGCCACGGGCAAGCAGGACTTTTGCCCGGGGCGCCGCTGCCGTGGCAAGAGCCGCTACTAACTAGGATGGAGGTGGTTAGGAAAAGGTCTTCTCCGCGAAGGGAATCTAGACACGCAGTGAGGGTAGCATCTAGTTTCCCTTTGCGGAGAGGACCTTTCTGTGCGGCACTATGGGAGAAACGTCATGACGTCTCTCCCTTAGATCAGAGGAGCGGCAGCCGGCGGCGGAGATGGAGTGTACTGGTCGGGAAGCAGGAATGGGGCTGGTAAGGATTTTTTATTTTTTTTACTAGGGGCACAGCTACTGGTGGGCACAACTACTGGGACCACAACTAATGGGGGTACAGCTGCAGGGGGCACAACTACTGGGGGCATAACAGCTGCAGGGGGCACAGCTACTGGGGGCATAACAGCTACTGGGGGCACAGCTGCGGGGGCATAACAGCTACTGGGGGCACAACAGCTGTAGGGGGCACAACAGCTACTATGGGCACAACTCTACAGGGGGCAAAACTACAGGGAGCAAAACTGACCATGCCCCTTTCCTGTGAAGCTACGCCCCCATTTTTTTTACGCACGCCTGCGGCGCGCACTAACCCTGTTTCACCGAGGGGAGTGGGGGGCGGGGGCGCCAAAGGAAACTTTCGCCCTGGGCACCACAAGGTCTAGAACCGGCCCTGATGGCCACACCCAGTCAGATCAAAAACTTTTTGGAGTCCTTAAATAAGAAACATTTTAGCCGGTGACCAAGTCACTCCACAGCCATCCGTAGTCACTAGTGACACCTGTAGGGCACAAAGGGTACTGCAAGCCATCACATCCTACTAAGGAGAGCAGGCTGTACATCACTGGCTTCCACAACACAGACATAAATATCGCTACAATAATGTCTTTATAGTAATAAATGCTTCTCATAACGACTTCCCTCCAGGATCTGTTACAATGTAACCACAGGAAGATGTTTACTTACTGGAGCCCCCTTTTCACCGGAAGGACCTGGTGGCCCTTGGGGACCTGGTCTTCCCAGCAGTCCGATTGGCCCGGCCGGACCGGCAGCACCTCTTTCGCCAGGAGAACCCTACAGAGGAAGGAATAATAGTTTTCAGGCGACGTGTGACGCAGTGATGGACAGATAAAGTAACATTTCAGCAGCTCTGTGTAAGAAAGGATCAGACTGCGGCTAAGAGACGCGAACGTGAAGCTAATCTAATGATACGTCCGCACTGGCCCCCGCCGCATACGTGGAACAAATTGTAATTTTGTTGCAATTAAAATATAATATTTCTTTTTGCTGCAAATCCTTTACAAAGTTCCCAATTTAAGTCTTGGAAAGAATTGAAAAAGGCAAATAAGATTTCTTGCATGCAAATTCATTTTCTCCTCTGCACCAAATCCAAGATAATGAATTCACTGTTTTAACCTGCAAATTCATTACTGTACGCCGCGAATGGACATACTTTTTCTTTTTCTTTCGCCTAATTAATCTCAGAAGTGCTGCGAGAATTACTAATCGCTTCTTTCTTTTCCAGTGTTCCACCAAGCAAGATGTCTTCCCAGTCCCCTTAGCTGTCTATCCTACACCTTTCCTGTTACCACGTATTTACCCCAGATAGCCAGATCTCCAGTCCCGAAGCAGATAATCTAATTGCAGATAAACACTTACAGCTGGGCCAGGCGGTCCTGGGGGTCCTTCGTTGCCTTTCAGGCCAGGAGATCCCTACAGAAAAACAAACACATAAAAAACACGTCAGCGGAGCCAGATATATTGAGGCATAAGAGAACCACAATTACGGACTTCTATGTTGTTGACGTGATTTACTCACAATTGGACCGGGAAGTCCTCTTTCGCCGCTGAAACCTCGTAAACCTGGAGGCCCATCCTTGCCAGGCAGGCCCGCTGGGCCAGGGTCTCCCTGAAATACAAACAGACGGAGTTGATCTTATTATCTAGCTATGTGAAGTTGAGAATCTCTATATACCCCTGCGTCTATCAATACGCACCTTGGATCCTTCTTTTCCTGCCTGGCCAGGTAAACCTTGTTCGCCAGGTGGCCCAGGAGGACCAGGATGCCCTCTTTCACCCATTGGACCGGTCTCTCCAGTAGGACCCTACAAACAGCAGCAGATTAGCCTTGTGAAATGATGACTGTTTTCATCACAGTTCCTGATATAAAATGCCCTTAGCTCACGGGGACCAGCAATGGTCCTGGTGAGAAGAGTAGGTCTTGGCCATGGAAGCAGAATGGCCTAAGAGAAACCTGAGACTTCATGTACAAGATCCAGTCACAGGGTACATAGAACAGCGGTATGTGATCTGGCTGCAGCCACTGGCTCTTGCAGCAGGAGGATGGGTAAGAATTACACCGGATAGCTGATAACGGGAAGATGAATGAGCCGGCCGCAGATCACAGCGTGCGGAACCCCCCTCCCCGGATACATTCCCAATACAAATTAATGAGAAGAAGAAAGAACTGTGAAATGACTTAATGCAATATAAATCAAACAGCCTGACTGATAATACATTCACAAAGCGGGGACTTACCTGGGGGCCGACGACGCCAGGTGGACCCGGAGGTCCTGTCTTTCCTTGAAAGCCCTGGTGACAGGAATAGACAAGGTGAGTTGAGGTAGAGGTGCCTGGATTCTGCTGGTGGGACGGTCGTTGCTGCTCTGAAAGACACTCCAGCCTCACACATACAAGAGGAGATGTAGGGACCAGCAGACGTCACGGCATCGCTGGACACCCCTGCAGCACGCTTATTAGGAACCTGAGAGACGGGCCGACTCCATCGCACAACGGGGCGGGCGGCCACACAGAAGGAAGGAATACCTTTGTTGTGCTTGCAATCTGTAACTTTTTCTATTTCACTCGGAAGACCTAAACGACTACTAATTATAGTGAGGGACAAGACATAGAGGGGAAGGGAGAGGGGGGTACAACACAAGACGCACATCGGGGGGGTCACAGTGAGACTTACCGCTGCCTCTGAAATACAATCAGCAGGGAATTATCGGCATTAGTTACAATGCAGCATGCAGCCTTAGTAAGAGGTCAGGTATCCGGATGAGACTCTGCTTGGGGATTAGTCCCAACCCTCCCTTACCTCGGTAAACTTTATATTGACAGAATGTATGTGACACAGGGGGAGCTGTATCAAGCCTTGGAGAGATATTAAAGAAGTTGCCCAACGCACCCAATCAGCATCTGTCATTTATCTAGCTCCTTTCTTGAAATGACAAAAGCTGATTGCTTAAGGCAACGTCTCCTCTATATCTCCTAGGGGCAGATTTATCAAAGCTTGGAGATAAAGTGCCAACCAGTCATTTACATCCTGTCGTGTTACAGGCTGTGCTTCAAACATGACAGGAGCTGACTGGTTAGTACTTTATCTCTCTCCAAGGCTTTGATAAATCTCCCTAGTCTTGATACTTCTGCCCTACAATACTAAAATACCATACTGTAAAGGGTTAATGTATATGTGATAATCTGCTGAAGTTGTCCACGTTTTATCGGTTTTGTATTGAGTCATTAAATCGTCGTTTTCATGCTGCCAAGACCTGAATCTCTGACCTCTCCCATAGGGCCCGCATGTGACGTTGCTCGACTGAAGCACAAAAATATATTTCCTAGGAATATATTTTTGATATAAGGATTACTAACGAAGCACAGATATATCATCCTACCTGCTCCTACGCCTTGCAGCGTGAACACAACCAGAGAAAGAGGGTGAGTGGGCACAGCCAGGGCAAAGCCACTGGGCAGAGGCCTAACAAAGCCATCACAGTACAACTAAGCAGCGTATTCTATATGAGAAGTCCATGCAGGTATGTGGTGTATTATGGTAGCAGGCTATGAGCGGCCGGTGATTACAGGGTTAAGCTGCTCGGTGATAGTGAGACGACACATCTCTACGCCAGGTTCCCCCAGTGTCTTCACACCCGGAACGCTAGTAACATCATGTGTTCTGGGATGAGAAACGTGGGTGCGTGACCGAGTGACACATGAGATAATTATAGATAACCCCTCCGTATCCTCTCGCGGGGGCGCTGTAGTCGGTGAATGCGCTGATGGTTTTGCAGCGAATGTTATGTCTGAGTAATGTTAGATACCAGCCCTACGGAATCATCGTTACTCTGGCAGCACCGGAATAATCGGGGGATTTCTGTTGACCCTTCCATGTAGCTGAGGAGACACACGCCCTGCGCTGGAAATGTAGGCGACATCTCCTCACCTGCAGGGAATGGTCTGCAGCAATCGCACCTCCGGTGACTATCAGATGTAAGGATGAGATGAGCCAATATGGTGTACTCACAGTTTCACCTCTCTGCCCAGGGTGGCCGGGAAGTCCATCTTTCCCTGGTGGACCCTACAAGTGGAAAAAAATACAGAGTAAGTCATCCTTTATAAAACACATCCAAGAAATCTCACACTTACGGAACTTCCTACCCCACCTGTCTGGACTCCCCAACCTCCCCCGTAAGCCTCTCCTTCCTCCGTTGGGTAATACCTGCTTCAGCTCCAGTCTGGGTGCCACTAGCTCCTATTGTCTCTGCAGTGATCTCTCTAGACAAGTGTTTCCCAACCGCGGTCCTCAAGGCACACTAACAGTTCTTGTTTTAGTGATATCCAGGCTTGAACACAGGTGACTTAATTAGTACCTCAGTTATTTTGATTTAACCATCTGTGCTGAAGCCTGGATATCACTAAAACCTGCACTGTTGGTGTGCCTTGAGGACCGCGGTTGGGAATGCCTGCTCTAGACTGTAAGCTCAGACAAGCAGGTCCCTCCCTACTCTGTGCCTCACGTCTGTTCCTCCCTCATCGTATTCATCTGTGTATGACCTGACTGCTTATCTCCTTACAAATAAATAATGATAAATATGCAAATTTTTTATTCATTTTGGGTGTTTTTTTTTACCCCACCTACTGACATGAAAAGAGTTTTTGTGTTTTTATTACTTACAGGGGGGCCCTTCGGTCCTGGAAATCCCGTGGGTCCTTGAGGTCCGGGTGGTCCCTGTGATAACAGAAATTTGAGTTAAATTCTTAACAACAACACAAAAATCTCCCCCTGGTACGAACAACAGAAGCCGCCTGCGGCGGTCACATGCACTGGCAACGCTACTCCCAAAAGCTGGAACTGAAGCCAGGAGCGGCTCGCTGACTGGATCTAAGGAGCGGATGGATGAGGCGTTATGGTACTACATGCTGAGCGTATACATGGCGTTGTCAGAATGTTCTACAAAAGTTCTCAAGCTAGACCCACGGGTCCATGAAAAGCACAGGATTGTCTTGCACAAGCTACAAGCATGAATTCGGCCTGTTACAATGGATGGAATGCATAATACAGCCTCTCAGACATGGTATGAGATGAAACGCATGTTCTAATTCTATTAGAACATTTTCTGACAACACGCAAGAACCTGACGGCCACACTGTACAAGGTTAATGTTCTCACGGCACCATGCAGCCGTGACTGATGCCAGCCCCAATCCAGCCTATAGGCTCCCAATGCCATGGCTGATGCCAGGCCCAGACAGAATGCCCCCAAGGTCCTAGCCGGCCTTGCAGCTGCGTCGGATAAAGCCATGCAGTTGATGGTCTACCTTTTATAGCTACTCAATGGCTTTGTTTGTTCTGACGTTTCCGTTACTTCCAAACCGCGGGTTAGATGGGGAGAGATGGATTTATGGGGCTGGAAATCTGCCATCACACTGGGGGATAGCTCTCACAACCTTTGCCTTAGGTGTGTTTGGTTGTATTGATGCTAAATGAACCATTAATTTCATTAGTGACACATATATGAACAGGAGGAGGCGTAGGGGGCGACTTATTTATTGAGACGCCTGTGTCCGGAGGTTCTGCCTTGTTGTGGAGATCTGAAGTCCAACATTGATAGGATCCGCAATGAAAAATAGATGAAGGACGTTGTGATACCCCCAATATTCCTTATTCCATAGAGCGGATGACTCCTTTCTGGAGTATAAATGGCCCAACACGTATATGTAGCTAGCTCCATTCTAGCGACCCCATACTCAACCTCTCCTTGGTCTTCCCAATACATTATGGTCACAGATAGTTTGGGTTGAGCGGGTCCAAAATGTGTCTGTGTCTCATACTGTATGTGCCAGGTGCAAAAAATACACCGCCTGAGGCATAAGTGTCTTTCTATAGGCCAGCATGAGCCACGGTACTTAGTCTAGGTCACCTCCAGGGGGGAGAAAAGTGCAAGTGCCAGATACACAGAAGGCTGTATTGGCGCACGGGTATCTGTTCTCTCTGTGGGCACACAGTGCAAATTTGGAGCATTATGTCACATCAGATACTGACACTTCTGATGTCACACACTCCTTATTCATCTGTCCCTGAGATATCGCTGCGTCACTCACGCTCCTTATTCATCTGTCCTTGAGATGTCGCTGCGTCACTCACGCTCCTTATTCATCTGTCCCTGAGATGTCACTGCGTCACTCACGCGCCTTATTCATCTGTCCCTGAGATATCGCTGCGTCACTCACACTCCTTATTCATCTGTCCCTGAGATATCGCTGCGTCACTCACGCTCCTTATTCATCTGTCCCTGAGATGTCGCTGCGTCACTCACGCTCCTTATTCATCTGTCCCTGAGATATCGCTGCATCACTCACACTCCTTATTCGTCGGTTCCTGAGATATCGCTGCGTCACTCACGCTCCTTATTCATCTGTCCCTGAGATATCGCTGCATCACTCACACTCCTTATTCATCTGTCCCTGAGATATCACTGCATCACTCACACTCCTTATTCGTCTGTCCCTGAGATATCGCTGCATCACTCACACTCCTTATTCATCTGTCCCTGAGATATCGCTGCGTCACTCACGCTCCTTATTCGTCTGTCCCTGAGATATCGCTGCATCACTCACACTCCTTATTCATCTGTCCCTGAGATATCGCTGCGTCACTCACGCTCCTTATTCGTCTCTCCCTGAGATATCGCTGCGTCACTCACGCTCCTTATTCGTCTCTCCCTGAGATATCACTGCATCACTCACACTCCTTATTCGTCGGTTCCTGAGATATCGCTGCGTCACTCACGCTCTTTATTCGTCTGTCCCTGAGATATCGCTGCGTCACTCAAACTCCTTATTCGTCTGTCCCTGAGATATCACTGCGTCACTCACACTCCTTATTCGTCGGTTCCTGAGATATCGCTGCGTCACTCACACTCCTTATTCGTCTGTCCCTGAGATATCGCTGCGTCACTCAAACTCCTTATTCATCTGTCCCTGAGATATCGCTGCATCACTCACGCTCCTTATTCATCTGTCCCTGAGATATCTCTGCGTCACTCACGCTCCTTATTCGTCTCTCCCTGAGATATCACTGCATCACTCACACTCCTTATTCGTCGGTTCCTGAGATATCACTGCGTCACTCACACTCCTTATTCGTCTGTTCCTGAGATATCGCTGCGTCACTCACACTCCTTATTCGTCTGTCCCTGAGATATCGCTGCGTCACTAAAACTCCTTATTCATCTGTCCCTGAGATGTCGCTGCGTCACTCAAACTCCTTATTCATCTGTCCCTGAGATATCGCTGCGTCACTCAAACTCCTTATTCATCTGTCCCTGAGATATCGCTGCGTCACTCAAACTCCTTATTCATCTGTCCCTGAGATATCGCTGCGTCACTCACGCTCCTTATTCATCTGTTCCTGAGATATCGCTGCGTCACTCGTGCTCCTTATTCGTCTGTCCCTGAGATATCGCTGCGTCACTCACACTCCTTATTCGTCTGTCCCTGAGATATCGCTGCGTCACTAAAACTCCTTATTCATCTGTCCCTGAGATGTCGCTGCGTCACTCAAACTCCTTATTCATCTGTCCCTGAGATATCGCTGCGTCACTCAAACTCCTTATTCATCTGTCCCTGAGATATCGCTGCGTCACTCACGCTCCTTATTCATCTGTTCCTGAGATATCGCTGCGTCACTCACGCTCCTTATTCGTCTGTCCCTGAGATGTCGCTGCGTCAGTCACGCTCCTTATTCGTCTGTCCCTGAGATATCGCTGCGTCACTCACGCTCCTTATTCGTCTGTCCCTGAGATATCGCTGCGTCACTCACACTCCTTATTCATCTGTCCCTGAGATATCGCTGCGTCACTCACGCTCCTTATTCATCTGTCCCTGAGATATCGCTGCGTCACTCACGCTCCTTATTCGTCTGTCCCTGAGATATCGCTGCGTCACTCACGCTCCTTATTCGTCTGTCCCTGAGATATCGCTGCGTCACTCACGCTCCTTATTCGTCTGTCCCTGAGATATCGCTGCATCACTCACACTCCTTATTCATCTGTCCCTGAGATATCGCTGCGTCACTCACACTCCTTATTCATCTGTCCCTGAGATATCACTGCGTCACTCACACTCCTTATTCGTCTGTCCCTGAGATATCGCTGCATCACTCACACTCCTTATTCATCTGTCCCTGAGATATCACTGCGTCACTAAAACTCCTTATTCGTCTGTCCCTGAGATATCGCTGCATCACTCACACTCCTTATTCGTCTGTCCCTGAGATATCACTGCGTCACTCACACTCCTTATTCATCTGTCCCTGAGATATCGCTGCGTCACTCACACTCCTTATTCATCTGTCCCTGAGATGTCGCTGCGTCACTCACGCTCCTTATTCATCTGTCCCTGAGATATTGCTGCATCACTCACACTCCTTATTCATCTGTCCCTGAGATATCGCTGCGTCACTCACACTCCTTATTCGTCTGTCCCTGAGATATCGCTGCGTCACTCACGCTCCTTATTCGTCTGTCCCTGAGATATCGCTGCGTCACTCACACTCCTTATTCATCTGTCCCTGAGATATCGCTGCGTCACTCACACTCCTTATTCATCTGTCCCTGAGATATTGCTGCGTCACTCACACTCCTTATTCGTCTGTCCCTGAGATATCGCTGCGTCACTCACACTCCTTATTCATCTGTCCCTGAGATATCGCTGCGTCACTCACACTCCTTATTCGTCTGTCCCTGAGATATCGCTGCGTCACTCACACTCCTTATTCATCTGTCCCTGAGATATCGCTGCGTCACTCACGCTCCTTATTCGTCTCTCCCTGAGATATCGCTGCATCACTCACACTCCTTATTCGTCTGTCCCTGAGATATCGCTGCGTCACTCACACTCCTTATTCGCCTGTCCCTGAGATATCGCTGCGTCACTCACACTCCTTATTCGTCTGTCCCTGAGATATCGCTGCGTCACTCACACTCCTTATTCGTCTGTCCCTGAGATATCACTGCGTCACTCACACTCCTTATTCATCTGTCCCTGAGATATCGCTGCGTCACTCACACTCCTTATTCATCTGTCCCTGAGATGTCGCTGCGTCACTCACGCTCCTTATTCATCTGTCCCTGAGATATCGCTGCGTCACTCACGCTCCTTATTCATCTGTCCCTGAGATATCGCTGCGTCACTCACACTCCTTATTCATCTGTCCCTGAGATATCGCTGCGTCACTCACACTCCTTATTCATCTGTCCCTGAGATATCGCTGCGTCACTCAAACTCCTTATTCATCTGTCCCTGAGATATCACTGCGTCACTCACACTCCTTATTCATCTGTCCCTGAGATATCGCTGCATCACTCACACTCCTTATTCATCTGTCCCTGAGATATCGCTGCGTCACTCACACTCCTTATTCATCTGTCCCTGAGATATCGCTGCGTCACTCACGCTCCTTATTCATCTGTCCCTGAGATATCGCTGCATCACTCACACTCCTTATTCGTCTGTCCCTGAGATATCGCTGCATCACTCACACTCCTTATTCATCTGTCCCTGAGATATCACTGCGTCACTCACACTCCTTATTCGTCTGTCCCTGAGATATCGCTGCGTCACTCACGCTCCTTATTCCTCTGTCCCTGAGATATCGCTGCGTCACTCACGCTCCTTATTCATCTGTCCCTGAGATATCGCTGCTCCACACCCTGACCAGGATTATAATGGATGCCCGGATCTGGCTACATTGCATCGCACAACATTCTATATCTGTACCGGGACACTTGGCTAGATTGTGATTTCTCAGAACCAGGGAGCGTCTTCCTGCCCTCGGATTACTATATGTAATGAGTATATTTCTGGTAAGATCCGTGTACGTATCCAGTGCTCTGCAAACATTTCTCTTCCTCGGGAGCGGTCTGTGGCTTCCCAGCTGCCCTGCAAATAAATCCCCCAGCATAGCCTGACGACAGAGGCATGCTGATACTTGTAGTTATCCAATATCAGATTAACCATAGGCTCCATTTTAAGTCTTGCATTTGGAGTAATTTTAAACAAACAGACATGGCCTCACACAGGGCCGGTTCAGGGGCTTTTTGCACCCCGGGCGGCAATAGGGGGCGTGGCTTCATGCAGGGGGTGTGGTCAGTTACGCCCCCTGTACAGTAGTAGCACCGCTGAAATGATGTGCGGTGCGCAATGACGTCATTGCGCACCGCACAGTAAAGGTCCTCTCCACGAAGGGAAACTAGAGGCATAGCGTCTAGTTTCCCTTCACAGCGGGCAGCGGGACACAGCGGGCAGCGGGGGGCACAGCAGCAGCGGATCTTGCCCTGGTGCGACGCCCTCCGGATGGCGGCGTCTCGGGCAAAAGTCCTGCTTGCCCGTGGCAAGATCCGCTACTGGCCTCACACATAATGTGCCGTATGCAATATATAATTACTAAGACATGAAAGGTAAGTACTGTCATGCTTTTAATCGTTCATTTTAGCTTCTTGAGCATAAGATATAGACCAAAAACAGCAGCATGTTCCCTTTCTCGCACGCCGGATCCCCCGGGACCCCTTATGCTGTAAGTGTCTCAACCCACTCTCCTCTCTCTTACTGCCTGGCCCAACGAGCGGGTATCAGTGTGCTTCTGCTGTACCCTTCCCATTAGCCTCCACTCTCTGTGCGGACTATACCTGTCAGCATAGAGAGCTGCGTTGGGAGGGACTGTTACAGCTACGGTGGATCCCAAGAGCGGTGCATAAAGGCTTTTTATTATTATTTCTTCCTTCAACCTAGAAGTCCGATTTAAAAATATCTCCCCTCATTAGGAAATAATCAGTGTATGGGAGTGTGAGCGCTGCAGCGTCTGCCGGTATTGCTTCTGCGACTTTATGCTAATAAGCGCAAGGACTGAGGCGACCATTGTTAGATGCTAAATACCCCATGCTGCGTCTTAAGTCGCCGCCATCATATTCGCCAAGAATGCTCGATGTAGATTGGACCTTATTCATGGTCGTGTGTTGCTTCTTCTCATGCAGCAAAGTACCAGGGCCCGTTCTGCACGTGCGTGAACGGGTCCTGCGATGTTGGAAGCGGGCGGCGGCAGTCTGCTGGGTATGGAAGAGGCCAGGGGGGACGTGCGCGTCGCTATGGGTGCCACAAGCCGCCAGATGTGGAGTCAGTGGTCTGACGCTGTATCCTAGAACGCAGGTCGGCTCATTACTGCAGCCAGCGCTATCGCTGCTGTACATTTCTGATAGCAGGCGCACAGACCGGCCGCACGCGCAGAGGAAATAAACTGCTCGCTGCGTCTGACATTGGCACTGCGTGCGCTGTATATTTGTAAATGATAAAATGTATTTAGCGGGGAGGCAACTGGAAGTCTTGTCTTCTCATCTCCAACACCAACAGCCCAGAGTGTCGCTGTAACCACGATTGTAGAGAGCGACAAGGCCGAGACACGAATAGAAGCTTCCGCTGCCTGTGATCATCTCATTACGGGCGCCCCACTCCGAGCGGAGGAGAATAATCTCTATTCTGTCAGTGCAGCGCGCATATAAGACAGACAAGATAACGCAGGGAGGGTTACCCAGGGTTACAACAGCTCCCGGAGTCTAGACAATGTAACACTGTATTGTGGGAGAAACACTTGGAAGCTGGAAATTGGTTCTCTTACACAATATTCTAAATGGAAAAATTAAACAAATGAGGCCACACCCCATCCGCTGAAACCACGCCCACACCTACATGCCACACCCATCTAATTAGAATAAAACATCTTACCCTTTCGCCAGGAGGACCTGCTGGGCCATCCCCTCCGGAGTTACCCTGTAAGACCGAGGGAGAGATACTGATTACAATAGTGATGGGAAATCTAGTTCAGTTCGGTGATTAGTTCATTATGATCTAGTTCACTGAAAAGATTAGTTCAGAAGATTAGTTCATCTAGTTCATTTAGTTCATCATTTCACTCACTGACTCTGAGACTGAAAGGAGTGATTAGATTTAGAACTAGTCTAGACTATTACACATAGAGTAGGCATTTCTAATACTAGCTCATTGTAGGAGTTATAATCTTTTTCAAATGATCAGATGTGTGTAATATGTCAGATTTTTTATTTTTAAGAAAAGCAATAAGTTATATAGCAACCTTATACTGACATATGTATCTCTGCAATATTAATCCCATTGTTGGTACTCCTTTTTACTTCATAATAGGCAAGTGAAAGACCCAAATCCAGAGTAATGTCATAAATCACTTTTAGTTTTTTCTGCTTTTAAAATATAGTAATTAAAAGAAAAAGTCCCTTTGCCCCAATGTAACAGACCTTAGAGAGATAAAGTGGAGATGTTGCAAAGCAACCCATCAGCTTCTGTCATTTATGTTCAACAGTATATAAAGTGACAGAAGCTGATTGGTTGCTAGGGGCAACTGCTCAACTTTATGTCACTTGAAGGTTCATAGTACATATACCCCTGTGTCTTGTGTGGAGTAATCATACCCTACAGAAGGCATGTCCAAACTGCGGCCCTCCAGCTGTTGTGAAACTACATATCCCAGCATGCCCTGACACAGTTTTTCCGTCAGAGAATGCTAAAGCTGTGTCAGGGCATGCTGAGATGTGTAGTTTCTCAACAGCTGGAGGGCCGCAGTTTGGACATGCCTGCGCCTACAGGATAGCATGCAGCACTCAGCACTGTGTCTTTAGCTGATTGGGAGTGTAGCTTGTCACCTAATATACTGGAGGAATGAATCATGGCTATATGCAGTTCAGTATCAGCTCCATACAATGCATATGCCTGAGCACAGCAGTGCCACACATGGTAGCTGAGAAGTACTGCACTGACTCGTTTGGCTGTATGAGTCATTGAGTCAGTGAACTGATCAGTGAACTGTAATGAATCACTGAACTACTGAACTACTTGCTGAACTACTGAACTACTTGCAAGGAGAGTGACTCGTGAGTCGTCAGGACAATGCAGTTCAATCAGCTTCATAGAGTCCACCACTGACTCCATGAGCACAGCAGTGACCCCTGTGGCAGCTGAGGTAAACTGACTCATGAGAATTCAGTATTCACACACACACACACACACACACACACACACACACACACACACACACACACACACACACACACACTGATTGGTTGCTATGGGCAACATCACTTCTATAGAACTACCTAAGTATATGTACCATCATATTTTTAATTATTTCAAGACTGAAGGTTCATCAGACAGACATACATATCCCCCTATGTCTTGTGTAGAGTAATCAGTCCCTACAGCAGGCATGTCCAAACTGCGGCCCTCCAGCTGTTGAGAAACTACATATCCCAGCATGCCCTGACACAGCTTTAGCATTCTCTGACATCTGACAGCAAAACTGTGTCAGGGCATGCTGGGATATGTAGTTTCACAACAGCTGGAGGGCCGCAGTTTGGACATGCCTGCCCTACAGGATAGCATGCAGCACTCAGAATTTGTCTTTGGTTGATTGGTAGTGACAGTGTACCTTGTGACCACCTAATATGCTAGGTGAATGAATCATGGCTACATGCAGTTCAGTATCAGCTCCATACAATGCATATGCCTGAGCACAGCAGTGCCACACATGGTAGCTGAGAAGTACTGCACTGACTCGTATGGCTGTATGAGTCATTGAGTCAGTGAACTGATCAGTGAACTGTAATGAATCACTGAACTACTGAACTACTTGCTGAACTACTGAACTACTTGCAAGGAGAATGACTCACGAGTCGTCAGGACAATGCAGTTAACTCAGCTCCACAGAGTGAGTCCAATCCATGTCAGAGCGCAGCAGTGCCCCCTGTGGCAGCAGAGATGTACTGACTCATG